>NC_137057.1:13396135-13476135 GCF_032717465.1 Coenobita brevimanus | reverse complement strand
ACTGGATGGCTACAAGACACAGTCGCAAACATTTGTTCTGCAACACATCCAACCTATTCAATGTGACGTCGGATGCCGAACCAGACACCTGTGTGCCATAATCTAGCTTCGATCTAACAAGGGACTTATACACCATTAATAAAGATTTTCTGTCAGCACCCCATGTAGTACCCGAGGGGTACTTGAGGACATTTAATGGTTTTTCGCAACGAGTAAGCAAGTTATTAACGTGAAGTTTAACATTTAATCTGCGATCAAAGTGGAGGCCCAGAAACATTACAGAATTTTGAAAGGGTACCGCTTGGTTACTAAAAAATTAATGCATATTGGGTATGTTATGAGTAGTAAAAACTATAACGGCACACTTTGGGATGGAAAACTTAAATCTCCACTCCAAGGCCCATTGGTGGACGGAGTCAAGGGCTGCTTGAATCCGCCCAGCCGAAAATTCTGCATTATGGGAAGAGTGCCATATTGCACAATCATCAGCATAGAGAGAGTATTTAAGATTCCTGGGGATGGGAGCTGATGACAGAATATCATTGATCATAATACTAAATAAAGTGGGAGTAAGCACACTTCCCTGCAGCACCCCGTTTTCCTGGATAAATATATCCAATGTTACGTTGTGGGGCAATTTGACAGAGAAAGTCCTGTCCCTTAATAAAGTTGAAATAAAAATAGGCAAATTTCCTCTTAAACCATAAGCATAGAGCTTCATCAGTATACCGTGTCGCCATGTCATGTCATAGCCTTTATGGATGTCCAAGAACACCCCAATCATGAATTCTTTATTGGCAAATGTCTCTGAAAAACAATGCTCCAAATTCATTAAATGATCTAGTGAACTTCTGTATTTACAGAAACCACATTGTTGATCATTTAACAAATTCTTCGACTCTAAAACAAAAAGAAGCCTATTATTTACCATTTGTTTCATAACCTTACATAGACAAGAAGTCAACACAATAGGACGAAAGGAAGTGGAATTCATAAGACGACCAGCCTCTTTGGGAATCAGTATGATGTGTGCAAAGTGCCATGAGTTTGGGAACGTTCGAGACGCCCAAATCTCATTGTACAATGCTAACATTTTAATCAGGTTGTCCTGATTAAGATGCTGGATCATACCGTAAGTGATGGTGTCTGGACCAGGGCCGGTGTTTTTGCAGGATTTAAGGGCAAGGAGGAGCTCATCTAGCATAAACTCTTGGTTGTATGGGGAGTCTACGTCTTCTGTGGCAAAGTCTATTATCTGCAGCTCAGCCATCCGTTTATGATGTTGGAAACGCGGATCATAATTGGCTGAGCTATTTACATGAGAAAAACTCCTGGCAAGGATGTTAGTAACGTCCACGGGATCGTCATATATGTTATCATTAACCTGCAGGGTGGTAACAGGGATGTATGGGCCTTTATTATTTAGTATTTTATAGTGGACCAGACTTTACTGAGAGGAGTAGTTCGATTCACCGTGGACACAAAAGTCCGCCAGGAGTCACGTTTGGCCCTTCTTATTATTCTTCTTGCCTCAGCCCGTGCCTGTTTGGATGGAATAAAATTTTCCTCAGTGGGCTATCAAAAATCCTATATCTCCTATTACATTTCCTTAATGCTTGTCGGCAATCCTGCGTCCACCAATGTGCTCTATGCTTCGCATGAACTGTAGAAGTCTTGGGAATAGCAGCCTCAGCTGTGTGTATTATGGAATTAGTTACATTTTCGACTTTTTCATCTATGGTCTCCCCAGATATATCTAAATTGGCGATCCTTGAGAAGGATCCCCAGTTTGCTTTTTTATAGTTAAATATTGGAGGTCCAAAACGATGTCGCATGTATAAGAAAGGCAGATGGGTAAATGATCACTTCCCAAGGAATCGTCATAAGGGTCCCACGAGAAATCTTGATGTATACCTGGAGAGGCCAGGGATAAGTCCATAGCCGAAAAGTTACCAGTACGATCATCTTCACGATCGCTCTACCATTGTTCAGAAGACAGAGGTTGGACTGTAGTATTAGGTCAGCTATTTGCTCCCCACGACCATCGATCCTCAAGCTACCCCATTGATAGTGATGGGCGTTAGAGTTGCCAAACACTTGCTTACTCCCAGGAAGATGTTCAAAAAGTGAATTCAAAGTATCACTATCAATGAGGCCATGTGGAGGAGAGTACAGAGAACAAATAGACAGATACGTGTTATTAAATTTTACTCTGCACGTGACAGCTTGCAGAGTAGAAATTAGAATAACTTCTGTTTGTGGGTGTGATTTGTGTGTGTATATGGCAACTCCGTGACCATCATATCTTCTATACGAATGGTAGTGTTTGAACTGTGGAGGATCAGGATGATCCACCAAATGTGTCTCCTGTAAACAAACAAAGTCTGGCCTGTGTATGGAAAGCGAGATTGCTATATTATGTAATTTATTTCCAAGAGTCCTACAATTCCACTGTAATGCAGTGACTGTGAAGGTTTAAGATTTATGAGGGCGGCCCGTGTGCTGATTTTTTTTATGCTTCCGCGACCAGGCGAGTGGCCAGCGGGGGACCTCTCCTGGTCCTTGCTGATGGGAACCTCCATATTTTCGTCAATAACAAGGCTCCCAGACTCCACCAAGAAAGAGCTATCCTTTCTCTCCCTTGCTGGACTAAGAGCAGGAAGGACATGACAGTTCATGAGGGTGGTCAAATTTATCTTATCAGACTTGTCAGACTTCGGTTTTGGCCACACCGACTGTGAAGGAGCAGTGGCAGCCTGAGAATATAATGTAGTGACAGGGATGTCCGTAAGAGAGTTGGAGTGTACAGGAGGGCGAGATTGGGAGGTACGGTGTGAGGCATGAGGAGGGAAAGTAAGGTCAGTCTGTGTCTCCACAGTGCACATCATGGGACGGGACACAACCGCCGATGCATAGGAGACATTAGGCTTGGGAGTTGCATGCAACTCCTTCACCTTGTTCCTAGTATCGTAGAAGGAAATGCCCTCTGTCACTTCCACTGTGCAGATTTCTTTCTCCTCTTCCACTTGGAACAAACCCTCGAGGAAGTGGAATGAGCATCCTTGCAGTGAAAGCATCACTCAGTGTCGGATGTAGTTTTCAACAGAGGACCCACAGCCGCGCACTTGCCACACATGAAGTTGGAAGCCTGGCAAGTCTTTTCTTGGTGTCCATAGAGCTGACATTTTCCACAACGAAGGGGATTTGCGATGTATGGTCTGACGTTAACAATTTCATATCCAACTTTCACATTAGCTGGAAGAGATACTTTTCCAAATGTCAAGATAACAGCTGCGGTCTTCGTCCTTCTGCCTTTCGAAAATCTAGTAATAAACTTTGCTTCTATTACATCTTGCTGAGCAAGTTCCTATACGATTTCTTCCTCCTCCATAAGCACGAGATCCCTGCAGGAGATAACACCCCTCCAGGAATTCATGGAGTGCGGGATCTTTGTCTCTACATTGTAATAATGGAACTTGCTCAGTTTTAGAAAAATCCTTCACCTGGAACGAGTTGACGGTCTTTATGAGAAGGTCGCCACTAGCAAGTTTTTTACCTGTTCTACCTCACCTGCACACCCATCAATCACCTTCTTGATGATGAAGGGATTGAGGCTGGATAGGGGAGTAGAACCAACCGCATGAATTTGGACAAACGTGGGGTTGTTGATGTTTATGTCTAGTGGAGGGCGTGTCTCGGGCCATTCAGTCTGGGGGCTGTCTGTCCATAAATCAGTCGGGGTTCGGTCAGGGCCGCCTCCCCCCCTGAACGGGTGGGAGGCGGTAGTGGCGTCCCCCATAGGAACCACTTCCCCCTCGCGAGGGAAGTGGGAAGAAGGAGAAAAACGAGCAAGGGACAAAGTACTTGGGAAAGACACACCTAGTCTGAGATTACCCTCTCAAACCACTCTCAGGAGGACGTGCCTGTGTATAACTCACACCCCAGATCGATCAGTGAGGGGTACACTTCAGAGGCGAGTAAGCAAAAGCAATCTCAGTAAACAGATACAGACACCTACTATATCTCTAAGAAGGGTGGGGAGGAATATGAAGTCTAGCCAACCTAACTTTATTACTGTCGGTGGGGCAGCCCTAGAATCTGGAGGAGCGTTCAGCACACATCCGCACTCTCCGCAGCCATTCATCAAAGTCCAAATGGCAACTCTCACTTGTAACTGAAAAATATGAAAAATACTGAGAACTTTCCAGTACTTCCTATCTAGAAAATCCCTTGGTTTGTCATCCCAACACAGTGTGTACAAACATAAACTTTAATCCAAACTAAATACCTAATTATACACAGAATAGTCCTTCAACTTATTAGGTTTTCTCCTATGCCTCTTCTGACAACATGCCTGCTTCTCCACAAAGTCCATGCCTCATCAAATGTCTTGGTCCTCTTTCTAACTAACTTCTTCCCTCAGGAAACTGTCACTGTCCTCTTGTACTTCAGCTCTGTGCTCCTCCTCAACAACCTTGCTGCAGGTGAACATGATTCCTCAGAGAAGTCCCAGCTGTACTTTTCTGGACCATGGTACTGCCACAGATGATTCACATGTATCGCCTGTGGACGAGATTTCTTGTCTCCCCAAATCCGGTACATTATGTTTGATAGACGGTTGAACTCAGTGTAAGTCCCATCCCCTCGGCTCTGCAGGTTTGGTGACTGTCCCTTCTTTGGTGAGGATTGTATAACGAAATTTTGTCACCATCTTTGAAGCTCACCTCACTTGCTTTGGCATCATACTTGCTCTTCATCACCTCTCCTGAAAACTAAGGGGCTCCTTGCACTTGATGTACCTCAGCGAACCTTTCCCGAAGATGCTTCACATTGCTGGAGGTGTCTGTAGGCAGCTCCTCACCAGGTGGTTTCCCAGTAACAAGTCAACAGGTAAATGTAACTCGTGGCCTGGGATCAGTTTTCCAGGAGTGCAGCTGGTAGTCTTGTGGGATGGAAACCGATGTGCCATCAGCAACGCAGATAATTTCTGGTCCCATTCTGTTTGTCCCTCTATGCAGTACTTGGCCAATTCTTGTCTCAGGGCCCAGCTGATGTTCTCCACCATCCCATCTGACTATGGGCTTAGTGGGGTCATCCTGGTCTTCTTGATTTCCAGTAACATGCAGCAATTGCAGAACAAGCAGACTCGAAGTTTCTACCCTGGTCTGAATGTAGTTCTTATGGCATTACAAAACAACAACAAAAATGGTCAACCAACACCTGAGCAACAGTGGCAGCCTATTCATCGGGGATGGCATAGGCCTCTGGTCAGTAAAATAGTCCATGGCGACATATATATGCTGGTTTCCTCTTTCATTGAGTGGCAGAGGTCCAACAACGTCCACTGCGACTCTCTCCATCTGTGCACCCACTTGGTAATGAAGGGCACAGCCACTTTTCATGGGTCTCTTTCCGGCACAACATACATCACAGGCCAAACATCACCCTTCAGCATCCTGCTGCATGCCAGTCCAGTCAAATCTCTGTTGCAGCCAACTTAGAGTTTTCTTCATATCCATGTGCTCACTAATGATCTGGTTATGGGACTCACCCAAGATCTTGAACCTCATTTCGTTGGAACCATCAGCTGCCAATACTTGCTGAGGCCATCAGGTGTCTTCCATAGACACTCCAGTAGTCTGTTGTTCATATGAAGAAGGTACCACAGATTCCAATAGCTCTTACTGTAGTCACAGGGCGAATCTGGAATCTTCGTCTCATGATGGTCTCACTGTATTATTATTTTTTTTAATAGCAGAATGGAGGAAGGAAAAACAAATGAATAAAAAAAATAATCCATACACCAGATTACTGGTGTCCTCTGTTCATAAAATATCTGTAACAGACTTGAATAGCTGTGGGTTGAAATTTGGAGGTAAACAACTCTGGGGAAGCGAGTCCCAGAGAGATGCAGTTCGGGGAATGAAAGAATTCTAATAGGCAGAAGTTCTGCAATATGGCTGAGTGACATTCCAGTCATGAGCGCTACCAGATGCCCATGTAGCACGAGGGAAGACATGGAGAGGTGGCACCATGGACGCAACTTCGTCTGAGCATTTGCCATAAAAATATCTGTAAAATAATGCAAGGGAGGCAACAACTTGCAGGGGAGGTAGTTTATTTGTAATGGTACAGTTGTTAATAATTCTAACAGCTTTGTTCTGAATTTTGTCTAGTTGTTTTAATGAAACCTATCCACATCCATTCCACAAGGGTGAGCAATATTCAAGATGAAAGCGCACATGACTTATAATTATAGCTAATAGCTCATCAGCGAAGAAGTTACGGACTCTGTACAATAATCCAAGTTTCTTTGGGGCAGTTTTAGCAAGTGATCTGACATGAGAGGTCTAGCTGAGGGCATTGTTAAGTGAAACGCCAAGAATTTCAATACTTTTGGAGACGGGAAAGTTAGTAGCACTGAAGGTAATGTACGAATCTGGCAATATCTGTCTATTAGTAAATTGTATATATTTAGTTTTACTAGCATTAAATGAGACAAGGTTGTTTTGTCCCCATTCACTGATCGTAGATAGATCTTGATTTATGGAGATGGCTGTACTGAGTTGGGAGGTAGTGATATTTAGACTTTGTAAATGGGTGTCTGAGTGTGAATGAACTATGTAATGTTGAGTCATCTGTGTATGAGTGGATGGGATTGTGGGTGACAGATAAGAGATCATTAATATGAACCAGGAGTAGGGTTGGCGCCAGAACTGACCCCTGCGGCATGCTGGCGTTAATATAGTGGAAATTGGAATATACATCATCTACTTTTACTCTATTTTCCTGTCACTAAGATATGAAGAAATCAAAGAACAAAAGACGTTAGTCCATAGTAAGGACTAGCACTGGACTAGCAGCCACTCTAGCACTGGTTGTAAATCTGCATCCTCCATCTGCATTCTCTTCATGACTTCTTCACTTGACACTGGCCCAGTCATTGCAGTACAGCAGCATTTCTTGGTACAATCTTCTTTTTTACTACACTACCCGCGCTGTGGGTCACAAGGCCTATTACTTAGCCTGTCAGCATTGTCGTGTACCCACCCAGGATGGTGTTGCACCTCATAGTTATCCTGGTCTAGCTTCCCAAGCCAGCTTGCCAGTTATCCTTCTGGGTTCTTTAGCATCTTCAGCCAATTGAGTACTTCATGGTGTCCTAATCATGAAGTAGGACTCATACAAGTAGGGATGGAAGAAATCATGGATCTTCATCACTGCCATGAGATTCTTATGGGTCACCAGTAGTTCGACGCCTGTGGAACACCACCAAATCATCCTTGTAATCCTTCTGCAACAGGACTTCACCGATACCATTGTCATTAGCATCACAATCCAGGATCTGACTCTGATCTGGGTATGGCAAAACTGGAGAGCTTGCCAGCACATGCTTGAGTTCATTGAAAGTCTTCTGAATCACTGCAGTCCACGTAAATTTCTACCACTTCCCAAAGAACTTGTGTACAGGTTCACCTATCATTGGCAAGTCCTTGACAAAATGCTGGCAGTAGGTACATAAACCCAGGAAACTCTGCAGCTCCTTCACACAAGTTGGAACTGGCCAGTTTATCACAGTTGCCACCTTCTCTGAATCAGTACGCAAGCTGCCCTCCCATACAATGTGTCCCTTGTACTTCACTTCCTCTTGAAACAAGGAGCCTTTCTTGAGGTTCAGCTTGAGGTGCGCCACTCGGATCCCATTGAACATCTCCGACAGTGTCTCCAATTCCTGGTCAAAAGTCCAACCAAGCACAATTACATCGTCCAGATAAATGAGAGCCTTCTGCCAGTGAAGGCGTCCAGTACACAATCCATGAGACACTCAAAAGTAGCTTGGGCATTGCATAGGCTAAATGGCATCACTTTAAACTGCTATAAAACCTGCCCATATGAAAAGGCTGTGTTCTCCTTGTGATTCTCTGCAGCTTTGACCTGGTGGTATCCTGTTTTCATATCAACGATGGAAAGCCACTTGGCAACTGAGAGAGCATCCAGGGTTTCATCAGTTTTTGTCAAGAGTTATGCATCCTTCACTGTCACTTCATTCAAGGCTCAATAATCTATACAACATCTTACTGAGCCATCCTTTTTCCTTACCAGAACAACAGCTGATGCTTAAGGACTGCTTGAATTTTCAATCACTCCTTGACTTTGGAAATTCTTCATCATCTTCTCCATTTCTTGAAACTTGGTTGTCATCATCCTCTGCACTGGCTGTTCAGCCGGGTGGTGATCCCCGGTGTCTACACTATGCTCCACCAGATTAGTGCATCCCAGGTCTTGGTCTCCAGTGGAAAAGACAGCAGCAAACTTCGTTAGCAACTGCATCACCTTCAGCATTTGTGAGTCATCCAGGCATTGGCAACTTAAAAACAGGTATTGTAAGTGATTTGGCAGATACCCATCTTCTTTGACTACACTCTGTTTACAGGCCTTCCCCTGATGCCACTTAGGGTCCACCACCTGGCACAGTTCCACCAGTTCTCCCTCGTTGATCTTCTGTGGCTCACAGGAAATATTGGCCATCACAACTGGCACTTCACCTGCATCTGTTTACACCAAAGTTCTCCCAACCATCACTCCACTGTACATTCGCCTCCACCACCCATAGACAGCTGTCAAAAGAGCCTGTCACGTTACAATGGAGCAGTAGTTCTGATTTTGGGGGTATCGCTGTAATGCCAGTGCACTTACCTTTTCACCAGAACTGGTATGTCTCACTGCAGTGACGGCAACCAACTTTCCTCAACCCTTCAGTTTCATGGAGCAGAAGTGCAGCTCACATCCCAAGGACATCAGATAATCCAGACCAAGAAAGCAAGGATCCTCCATGATGGCCACGCAGACTGGAAGCGTGGCTGCTTACCCAGCCACGTCAATCTGGACATCCAGGGGTCTCTTCAGTTCTGTGCAGTGCCCAGTTACACAACACAGTTGTTCTGATGACTCATGGAAATTCAGATGATGTAACACATCAAGCCTCACAAAAGTCTGTTCCGAAGCTGAATCAATCACCCGGGTATGCCTCGCTGTCTATTCTTCCATCTACTCGCACACTGTCAGTCGCAGTTCTCTTGCACTTTCTCAGTGGTGGGGCTACTTGGGAAATATCAGCTGGTTGTTGCCATCTATGACCAGCCTTTACTAATTTACCCTCATCCTTCTCGTCTTCTGCAGCCTTATTCTTGCCATCCTTCTCATTTGGACAATCATATCTGAAGTGTTCCACCTCACCACATGTCCAACACCCATTTATTGCATACGTGAACTCCTTGCGGTGTTCTTTCCTTGATGCATCTTCCTTTTGTAACCACCCTCCTTCTTGTGTCCTTGCTTACTGCAGAACCAGCAACCTCCTCCAATTTTTTCCTGTTCCCCCTTGCACTTGTAGCAGTCCTCTCTCCTATGTCCTGGCTGTTCGCAGCACAAACTTCCTTTAAGTTTTTCCACTTCACATACCTGCCCCTTTCTTGCCTTGAATCCAGCATTACTACCTGTCTAAAAAGTGGATGTACTGGACCTGACTTAGGACTAATTCTAGAGCCCAGGCTCGTGCTTCTTGCATGCTCTTGGTTGTCCCTGCTTCACTTGCACTTTCAACACTGCACTATCAACAGCACCAGTGAACTGATCCCTCAGAAGAATAGCCAACACCTTAGGTGCTGCAGTAGGTTACGCCTTGTGTGTCATACTCTGCGGGTCATGAGCAAGATGTTGTAGAGATTCTCCTTGAGCCCATACACAGGTGTGGAATCTTGCCCTGTAAACCTCAGTCTGGTACATGGACCCATATCCGTGCTCCAGTACTTCTACGAGGGACTGATAACTCTTCCTTTCCTATACTGACATCTGTCCCCAAATTTCCACTGTGGCATCCTTCAGGCTAGTAGTCAACTGCACTTCCCTCCGTCTATCATCCCAACCATTCTGAACTGCACGTAGCTCAAACTGCACATGGTAAACTTCCCAAGATACTGCACTTTGCCATCAAATTCTTGAGGTTTCTTTTTAACTGGATCCCTATTATAGCCATGCACTTCACCGGTTTGGGGTAAAAAATCTAGGGCATCATAATTAAGTCCATGGCTTAGAATTTCTGCATTCTGATTATCCAGCCCTGCAATGCTACCTTTAGATGCTTGGGTTTCCTAAAGTTTCACCATACAGTCATTTTTTTTTTTTTTTGTATGTGCCCTATACATTGACCTGAGGCTTAGCAGTGCAGTATTTCTCTACAGCCTCAGTTCTCTCACAAATTATTTTCAAATGGGCATCGATATGCTTCGCTGGTCATCTACATGCTGTCTACAACCCATCACATTATTGCTTACCTCATACTTCTGCTGCTCTAGCTTGCCATCTACTTTCTTTTTAACTCACACAATCCTGCCATCAGCATGGTGCCGACAGTACAAAACATCTCGATTATTCCTGTGATGTGACTGTGTCAACAGCTAAATTCAAGTGCTGTAGCACTTCTCACATTGCTTCAGTCTAGCTAACATTTTGCTAAAGAGTAACTTAACATAGTGACAACACTGTGCCCAAGCACATGTAGTTGTGAGTTTGGTTCTGTGTGGGTAGGTAACATCAGTGCGCCACTGTCTATCATGGCATCAGAATGTAATGAAAATTACACCATTTTTCTGCCTCATTGGGCTAGAGGAGGTTGTTGAAATGGTCATATGGACCCTTCTGTCCCTTCATTTGGTGATTCTTCAGAAGAGGATGACCTGGATGACTCTTCTGGGGAGGAATATGAGCCAGAGGAGAAGGATATTGAGAACGGGGAATCCCCCATTCTCCTCACCTGTTCTCTCTTATCCCTTCCAGCTAGGTGGGAAAACATTGCTCGTGGCTAGGGAAACTGGGCTAAAAAACATGAAGGATGGCCATCCTGCTCTTATTTCTCCTATAAGGAGTATTTTTTTTGCTTTTCCTTGATTTATATGTCCTTTGAGATTGTTTAATGCAATAAAAAAAAATTCCGTTTTTGGTCCGGGATTGGGTGGGTATAAAATTGCAAAAATGCCTGGGATGGTGCAGGTTAACCCATTGCACCCAGGTGACATGTATATGTGATGACCCGGGGATGTCCAGGTGGCATGTATATATATTCTAGTGTTTCGTGGCATTATTTGATTATTCCACTGGTTTATTTGCACCACACGCAGCCACTGGCAACCCTCCTGCGTGCATCTGAGTCATGCTCCAGTTACCTACATACCTTTGTCATGGATAGACCTACGCAAAATGTTTTCACTGTGTCCAGATCTTCGGCTGAGCTCCCGCAGCTGCCGACTTGAACACCAATAAAGTCCAAAGGCCAGAAGAGAAAAGGCCTTAGTGATAGTGCTATAGGGAAAGAACTAGGGGTGACATTATTGCCAACCGTGAGTAAAGAAAATGACCCTTCCTCCGAGGTAAGCAACCATCACGTTGAGTGTCATTATTAATTTTTTGCGCTGCATGAGGAGGGTGGATCACGTGAGTCCTCCACTGTGTGCCAAGCATTTTCCCCTGTACGTTCATCTGCTATTTCTGATTATGGGAGTGGTTCAAGGGGTATTGACAATCCTGGAGAGGAGGATATTAACCTGGATGAGGAGATGCAAGAGGAGGTAGGGAGTGGAGAATAGGAGGAGGTGGAGGAGGGAAGGAGGAAGGGAGGAGGAAGCGCAGTGTGGCAAGTCTCGCACCACTCTTGTGTCTATTTCCATGAATAATGGAAGCAGAAAGTTTGTTTCATGATGAAATCAGTGCCTTATTTTTTTATTAAAAGTTTTCATGTATGTTATGATAAAAATGTACCCGCTAGGTACTTGAGGACATTTAACGGTTTATCACAACGAGCAAGCAAAGAATTAACGTGAAGTTTAAAATTCATTCTACGACCAAAATATATTCCTAAAAATTTTACAGAATTTTGAAAAGGTACCGCCTGATTATCCAAAGTTAAGCACAGATTAGGTACGTTACGATTAGTGAAAACTATAGCGGCACACTTACGTACGGAAAACATAAATCCCCACTGCAAGGCCCATTGGTGGACGGAGCCAAGGGCTGCTTGAATCCGCCCAGCCGAAAATTCTGCATTACGGGAAGAGTGCCATATTGCACAATCGTCAGCATAGAGCGAGTATTTAAGATTCCTCGGGATGGGAGCTGATGACAGAATATCATTGATCAAAATACTAAATAAAGTAGGACTAAGCACACTTCCCTGCGGCACCCCGTTTTCCTGAATAAATATATCCGATGTTACGTTACGGGGCAATTTGACAGAGAAAGTTCTGTCCCTTAAGAAATTTGAAATAAAAACAGGTAAATTTCCTCTTAAACCATAAGCATAGAGCTTCATTAGTATACTGTGTCGCCAGGTCATGTCATAGGCTTTATGGATGTCCACGAACACCCCTATCATGAATTCTTTATTGGCAAATGCCTCTGCAATACAATGCTCCAAATTCATTAAATGATCTAGTGAACTTCTGTATTTACGGAAGCCACATTGTTGATCATTTAACAAATTCTTCGACTCTAAAACAAAGAGAAGCCTATTGTTAACCATACGTTCCATGACCTTACATAGACAAGAAGTCAACACAATAGGACGAAATGAAGTGGAATTCATAAGACGACCAGCCTCTTTGGGTATCGGTATGACGTGCGCAAAGTGCCATGAGTTTGGGAACGTTCGAGACGCCCAAATCTCATTGTACAATGCTAACATTTTAATCAGGTTGTCCTGATTAAGATGCTGGATCATACCATACGTGATGGTGTCTGGTCCAGGGCTGGTGTCTTTACAGGATTTAAGGACAAGGAGCAGTTCATCTAGCGTAAACTCCTGGTTGTACGGGGAGTCTACGTCTTCTGTGGCAAAGTCAATGATCTGTAGCTCAGCCGTGCGTCTATGATGTTGAAAACGCGGGTCATAATTGGCTGAGCTACTTACATGTGAAAAACTCCCTGCAAGGATGTTAGCAACGTCCACGGGCTCGTATAGATGTTATTATTTACTTGCAAGGTGGTGACTGGGAAATATGGGCCTTTATTATTTAATATTCTTATGGTGGACCAGACTTTACGTAATGGTGTTGTATGAGTCACCGTGGACACAAAGGACCGCCAGTAGTCACGTTTGACCCTTATTATTCTCCTTGCCTCTGCCCGTGCCTGTTTGTATGCAACAAAATTTTCCTCAGTGGGCTGACTATCAAAAATCCTGTATCTCCTATTGCGTTTTCTTAATGCTTATCGGCAATCCGGCGTCCACCAATGTGCTCTATGCTTCGCATGAACTGTAGAAGTCTTGGGAATAGCAGCCTGAGCTGCGTGTAATATGGAAGTAGTTATATTTTCGACCTTAACATCTATGGTCTCCCCAGATATATCTAAATTGGCGATCCTTGAGAAGGATCCCCAATCTGCTTTCTTATAGTTAAATTTTGGAGGTGGAGGGTCCGAAATGATGACGCGTGTATAAGAAAGACAGATGGGTAAATGATCACTTCCCAAGGAGTCGTCATAAGGATCCCATGAGAGCTCTTGATGTATACCAGGGGAGGCCAAAGATAAGTCAATGGCCGAAAAGTTACCAGTACGATCATCTTCACGAGTCGCTTTACCATCGTTCAGAAGACAGAGGTTGGACTGTAGTATTAGGTCGGCTACTTGCTCCCCACGACCATCAATCCTCACGCTACCCCATTGATAGTGATGGGCATTAAAATCGCCCAACACTAACTTATTCCCAGGGAGATGTTTCACTAGTGAATTTAAAGCATCACTATCAATGGGGCCATGTGGAGGACAGTACAGAGAGCAAATAGACAGATACGTGTTATTAAATTTTACTCTGCACGCGACCGCTTCCAGAGTAGAATTTAGAATCACTTCCGTTTGTGGGTGTGATTTGTGGGTGTAAATGACAACTCCGTGACCAACATATCTTCTATACGAGTGGTAGTGTCTGAACTGTGGAGGATCAGGATGATCCTCCAGGTGCATCTCCTGTAAACAAACAATGTCTGGCCTGTGTATTGACAGCAAGATTGTTATATTGTGTAACTTATTCCCGACACCTCTACAATTCCACTGTAATAGAGTGAATGCGGTGGTTTAAGATTTTCGTTGGGGGCCAGTGTGCTTCGTCTTTTTTTTTTTGTCGCCCGCCAGTAGGTGAGCGACTACTGGGGGACCTATCCCGGTGCTTACTCATGGAAACCTCCATATTCTCATCAATGACAAGGCTCCCAGACTCCACCGAGGAAGAGCTATTCTGCCTCTCCCTTGCTGGACCAGGAGCGGGAAGGACATGAGGACGTGCCGGCTTGGTAAGGGTGGTCAGATTAATCTTATCAGACTTGTCGGGCTTCGATTTTGGCCGCACCGACTGCGAAGGAGCAGTGGCAGCCTGAGAGTAAGAAGTGGCGACAGGGATGTCTGTAAGAGAGTTGGAATGTACAGGGGGTCTAGACTTAGAGGTAGGGCATGTGGCATGTGGAGCGAAGGTAAGGTCAGTCTGTGTCTCCACGGTGCACATCACGGGACGGGACACAACCGCCGATGCATAGGAGACATTAGGCTTGGGAGTTGCATGCAACTCCTTCACCTTCTTCCTAGCATCGTAAATGGATATGCCCTCAGTCGCTTTCACTGTGCAGACCTCTTTCTCCTCCTTCCACTTGGGACAAGCCCTAGAGGAAGTGGGGTGAGCATCCTTACAGTGGAAGCAACATTCAGTCTCTGATCTACAGCGGTCAGCAGAATGTCCTATAGTCGCGCACTTGCCACATACTACGTTTGAAGTTCGACAAGCCTTTTCATGTCCATAGAGTTGACATTTTCCACAACGAAGGGGACTGGGTATGTAAGGTCTCACATTAACAATTTCATATCCTACTTTCACATTAGTAGGGAGAGATACTTTACCGAAAGTCAAAACTACTGTGGCTGTCTTCGTCCTTATGCCTTCCTGGAAACGGGTTATGAATCAGGCCTCAATTACATCTTGCTGAGCAAGTTCACTGATGATGTCATCCTCGTCCATGACCATAAGGTCCCTGCAGGTGATAACACCTTTACAGGAATTCATGGAGTGAGGGATCGTTGACACAACATTATAACAGTGGAACTTACTCAACATCATCAAATCTTTTACCTGACGCGAGTTTACTGCCTTTACTAGAAGGTCCCCACTAGCAAGTTTTTTCACCTGTTCCACCTCACCGGTACACCCGTCAATCACCTTCTTGATAATGAAGGGATTGAGGCTGGACAGGGGAGTGGAACCAACCGCATGTAGAAGGACGAAAGAGGTGTTATTTACATTGATGTCTAGCGGGGTGCGTGTCTGGGGCCCGTTCAGTCTGGGATCGGTCTGTCCGTGGTTCAGTCGGGGGTCGGTCAGGACCGCCTCCCCCCCTGAAGGGGGGGGGAAGCAGTAGGGGCGTCCTCCATAGTACCACTCCCCCCTAACGGGGGAAGTGGGAAGAAGGTGAGAAGACAAACAAGGGACAAACAACCAGGGGCAAAACACCTATGTCTGAGGTTGCCCTCTCAAACCACTCCAGGGAAGCCCGACCGTGTTTTTTCACGCCCCAGAGCGATCAGTGGGGGGGACCCTCCGTGGGCGATAAGCAAAGGTAAACTCAGGAACAGACACAAACACCTATTGTATCTCTAAATAGGGAGGGGAGGAAAATGAATACTAGCTATCCTAACTTTATTGAAAAACGCCCTAGTGGCGAGCAAAACAAAGCTAACGCCAGTGAGGCAACCCTATGCTAGAGAAGAGCTCAGAAAACACGTCTACTCTCTCCGCAACAATTCATGAAAGTCCCAACTCCCCTAGCCTCTTCCACCTCCTTATATAGCCTTGCATTACACCTGAAGCTTCTAGTTTACTCTGGCAACTACAGTTACCAAATCGGAGCCATCCAAAATATGCCAGAGATTTCTTACTTTATATAATACTCTAAACTATTTAGCATATAAACTGAGATAAAATTATGTAATTTAAAAACAATGACATAAACAAAACAGTATAGAGAAGAAGAGCATAAAATTTAATGCATAACTTACAATATACCTGCACTCGCAAATAGCAGACTAACTGGCAACTCTCACTCATAACTTAAAAATACGAGAAATGCTGAGAACCTTCCAGTACTTCCAATCTAGCTAATCCCACTTCTTAACAATATACACACGTGTATTCAAGCACACGTAAAAAAAAAAAATGAACAGAGAAAGGAGAAATAAATGATTTTAAAAAATAATCCGTACACTAGATAACAGGTGTCTCCCATTCGTAAAAAATCTCTAACAATTGGGCTTGAACAGTCATAAGTTGAAGTTTGGGGGGAAACCATCCATCCATCGATCATCCAATCCCACGTTGCCCCATGAGGAGCATAGGAGCGTGGGGCTAGGAAAGTTGGTCCTGACGTTTAAGATGAGAGTGACCAGCCTCACTTATCCCTGAGTGGCATAACATGAGCAATAAACCCCAACCACCCTTTGAGGTTTATTGCTCGTGGGGGGAAACCATTCTGGGGAAACGAGTTCCAAAGAGATGCAGTTCAGGGATTAAAAGAATTCTGATAGGCTTTAGTTCTGTAGTATGGTAGTGTGACAGTTCAGTCATGATTGCTACCAGATGCCCGTGTAACACAGGGGAAGGCATGGAGAGATGGCACAGTGGATGCAACGTCGTCTGAGCATTTGACAAAAGTATCTATAAAATTATGGAAGGGGGACAACATTCTTTCTTGCTTGAAAGAGAGGTAGTTCATTTATAATAGCAGGGTTATCAATAATTCAGACAACCTTGTTCTGAATTTTGTCTAGTTGTTTTAGTGCTACCTCTTCCCATCTGTTCCACATGGGTGATCAATGTTCTAGCTGAGACCGCACATGAGTTATAAATTATAGCTGGCTGCTCATCAGTGAACAAGTTGCGGACTCTGTACAATAATCCAAGTTTCTTTGAAGCTGTTTTAGTAAGCGATGTAGCATGAGAGGTCCAACTGAGGATATTGTTAAGTGAATCACTGAGAATTTCAATACTTTTAGAGACAGAAATATTAGTAGCATTGATGGTAACATAGGAATCAGGCAATATCTATTAGTAAATTGTAAATATTTGGTTGTACTAGCATTAAATGAAACAATTTTAGTTTGTCCCATTCAGTGATCTTAGATAAGTCTTAATTTATGGAGATTGCTGTACTGAGTTGTGAGTTAGAGGTACTGAACTTTGTGGATGTGTATTTAAGTGTTAATGAACTGTAAAGTGTTGAGTCATCTGCATATGAATGGATGGGATTATGGGTGACTGGTAAGAGGTCAATAATGTGACTTAGGAATAGGGCTGGAGCCAGAACTGATCCTTGTAGTATGCCGGCATTAATCGAGTGGAAATTGAAATATACGTCATCTATCCTAACTATTACCTTTTTGTCGATGAGATATGAGGAAATCAGAGGAACGAAATTCGTTAGGCCCTAGCAAGGGTGTTTGGATAGCAGGGAATGGTGCCACACTCTGTCAAAACCTTTGGAAATATCAAGGGCTACTGCATGAGTTTCTCCATGTTAGTCAATTGACTGGTGGATGGCATGAGTCAGGAGACTAAGTAGATCAATAGGGGATCTTTTGTGATGAAAACCATACTGTCTATCACTAATTAAGTTCTTAGATTCAAGATGTTTCTGTATGTGCTTGTCAATTACAATTTCAAATACTTTACCAAGACATGATAGCTACTGGTCTGTAATCAGTGGGGTCAAAAGAACTTCCTTTCTTTGGAACTGGTGGATTTTGGCTCCTTTCCAAGAACCAGGGAATGAAGTACGTATGCATAGTCTGAATGATTTACCTACAACAGGAACAAGTTCATGGAAACATTTTTCAAAACAGTTGGAGGAATTCCAGTTGGATCTGGAACTTTGTAAGCTGGTAAAATGTCCAGGATGAATTTTACATATCTATTGTGTATATTGAGTGGAGCAATTTAAGAAGAGTCAGGTTCTAGTACAAGGACGTTCTGGCTTACTTCTTCTAAAGTGGAATTCCTGACAAATGTATTGGCAAGGATTTTCGTTTTACCACGCGGGTCATTAGTAATGTTACCATCTGAAGATTATAGTGGGGGAATGGGTGATGACTTGTTAAAATCATTATTGCAAGAACTGAGCGTTGACCAAAATATTCTATTGCCATTATGATTCCTTAATGATTTGGATGGTTGGTTGTTAAGAAAGTTAAATTTAGCGACATTTATTACTGCATTTGCATGGATTCTGGCAATTTAAATTTGGTTGAGTGATTCATGAGTTTCCTATGTTAAGTAAGAGGTATATGCTAATGACTTTAGGGCTGTTGCTCTTGCACAATTGCTGTCAAACCATTTGGTGAGTCCGATCTTTTAGTGAAATGTTGACTTGGACTGAACGATTCCATACCAGCTTGTACTCACTCATTAACGTGGGAGTGAATAAAATCGGTGTCACTGGAGAAAAAGACTGGTATGGAATAAAAGCAAGATAATTTCTAAGTCCATCCCAGCCTGCCCTATCAAAGTACCATCTGGTCACCCTGACGAGTTCAGAACGGGAAGGTTTGGGGGAACTGACTAACGAGGCCTTCATGAGATTGTGTTCAGAGGATCCACGTGGTGACAGTGCTTCTCTCCTCTCTCTTGTATTGATATGGATTATTTGTCAGGAATAGATCCAAGAGATGGGCATTATGGTCAGGATTATTGGGTATTCTGGTTGGTTGTTTTACCAATTGCGTGAAATTAAACGATTCCTAAAACAGCTCGCACTTTGGATCAGTATTGTCAGTCCCAGCAGAATGCAATAACGGTTCTATATAATGAAAGTTAACCCGCCCCGTCCCGACCACTTTTTCACCACTGGAACCCCCCAATCCCTACCATTTTTGGACCCAAATTTTTTTTGCTAAAACTTTCGCTTTTGGTCAGAAACAATGGTCAATCACCAAGAAAGTGTTCACTGGGGTCCATAAGTGGCCTAAACAGGTATACCTTCGTTACACCTGGTACCATGTTCTGTGGAGGTGGTCTGAGGCTCTCACGTTTTCTATGGTATTATAAGTCTGGGAAACTAATGAAAGTACTGTAAGTAGATATGTATTTATTACAAACATAAAAACATGTGATACAAGAGTAAATTGGATTTTATACAAAAATAGAGGTGAAATAAGCATTGTATCATCAGGCAAACCGAGCGAAATCGGCCAAACTGTTCACTGATGAATCGCTAACATTGCTGAACCATGATACATATCATTTTTTCTACTTACATAATACATCTGCAATAACATTATACTCATTTTACATTTTATTGAACTGTTTTTACGTATTCACAGGCCTTTCGATAACATTTAGCGTAATGTTAGCGCATATTTACGTAGTGAGTGAACTCGCTGTGACTGTTGTTTCAACTCGCATTGTGTTTTTTCAACTTACATAATACTTTCCTAATAACATTATACACTTTTCCACTTTAGAGAACTGTTTTGAGATAGTTTCAGGCCTTACGATAATATTTAGTGTAATAATAATGCATAATAACACAGAGGGTGAAGTCGCTATGACTATTATTTCAACTTACAACCTATTTTTGTACTTATATAATACTTCTCCACTAACATTACACATGTTTCCACTTTATATCATTGCTATCACATAATTGGAGACCTTACTATTCTACTGAACGTCATATTATCGCATATTTACACAGTGAGTGTTATCGCGATATCATTTGTTTCAGCTTACACTAGTATTCAACTTATAAATTACTTTCCTACTAACATTACACCCTTTTCCACTTTATATCATTGCTATCACATGCTTACAGACCAGAATGTTCTACTGAGCGTAATATTTTCGCAGATTTACACAGTGGGTGTACTCGTGACATCAATTGTTACAACTTACACTATTTTTCAACTTATACATTACTTTCCTGCTAACATTACACCCGTTTCCACTTTATATCCTTGCTATCACATATTTACAGACCAGACTGTTATACTGGGCATATATTTTCGCAGATTTACACAATGGGTGTAGTTTTGATATCACTTCTTTCAACTTACACTATTTCTCAACTTATACATTACTTTCCTGCTAACATTACACCCGTTTCAACTTTATATAAGACTTATCAGATACTGACTGGCCTTACCATTATACTGAGCGTCATATCGCCATCTCACACAGTTTCAGTAGTGTAGGAAGTTATGGTACTCTTTGAAACAGGGCTGAAGGCACAACGCAATATTGCACTCTGCACAATCGTACCTTGTGTCTTTTCTCTGAGTGGCTGGTCTGACTGTCGAGTGCTTGCATACATGGCAGCGGCGCTGGGGTTTACGACGGTTTGGTTGGGAAGGGATTGCGCTAGGGTAGTGGCGTCCTGCGAGGCGTAGGGGAGTCTCGGCAGCCATGGGGGTGCGTGTGCGGTGTGTGGGCCTGTCCTGGGCATACCTGGCGATTATTTCACGTGACAGCTCCCTCACAAACCCCTCAAAGGTCTCAGATATTCCCGTTGTCATGGCGAGGAGGTAGTGTGCGTTGAGGACCGTGATGTCGAGCAAGTGGAAAAAGAGCTTTTTGTACCACTTCATCGTGGTCCTGGCACAGTCCACACTGGAAATCATCGAGTCTGACTGATCCACTTGCCTCATGTTCAGGTTATAGTCAAGTACAGACTCAGGTTTCCAGACGTTGCGCCTCCTCTCGCTAAGGTGATCAACGGAGTCTGTGCGGTGCATCAGGGTGCTGTGTACAGTTGATAGGAGGCAAACTTCCCTGTTGTGGTTCCACAGGGTGGCAAGGATGTTATTTGCCTGGAAGAAAACCACCTCGTTCTTGTCAAGTTTCCTCCCTGTCTTGTCCATATGGCGACGGTTTCTCTTTACTGTACCACAGACTCCGGTGTCGTGTTGGTGGAGGAACCGAGCGAGAAGAGGGCTAGTGTACCAGTTGTCCAGGTACAACACACGACCATGATGAAGGTACTCCTCTATCATTGTCTTCACCACGGCCCCTGAGAGTCCATTACTGTGATCTTCTGTTATGTCTGTCTGTGCGCCTGTGTACAGGACTATGTCTTGCACATAACCAGTCTTACAGTCACACATAACAAAGATCTTGAACCCGAAACGGTGTCTCTTGCTGGGTATGTACTGGCGAAAGGAAATATTGCCTCTCCACAACACAAGACTCTCGTCTATGACGAGGTCTCTGTAAGGATAAAATGAGGAGCGGAACATTTCTCATAAATGATCAAATACAAGCCTAATTCTCCTCATTTTATCAGTGTTATTAGCATTAGCTGGATCTTCTGCATCAAAAAAGTGGAGGCGGCCGAGAATCTGCTAAAATCTATTATGACTCATCACCTTTCCAAAGAAAGGTGTGATGGTCATTGGGTCAGTGGTCCAGTAAGCTGGTATTTGATTTTTCCTGACAACACCCATCAAGAGAACCAGGGCATAAAATAAGAACATCTCAGAAATTGTCACAGGATAGTCATATTGCTGGGAGTGCCTGCTAGTTGTACCCAGATGTTCAGTTTCATGGCACTATGTTCGTGAAAAGAGGTTTGTCTGCTCCACTATGCACCCCACAAACGCCTCCTCAAAGAACAGGTGGAAGAAATCCACCCCAGTGGAACCCGCATGCACACCTGGAGCCGTGCAACCAGACCGCCACTCCTCAGTGAAAGGGTGAATGATGGGAGTAAAATTACTCCCATCTTCCCAGTTCCACGAGACACTACCGTTACCAGCCTCGTCCCCATCGTTGCCTTCGTCAGGGTGGGGAGGTGAGGGTGGTGGGGGAGGTTAGGGAGATGGAGCGCGGCGCCCTTCATCACTCACACTTCTCTTCCCTCTCCCTTTTCCTTTACCCTTTCCCTTCCCTTTCCTTCCTTTCCCCACATGCTGGGGCTGTGGGGAGGAAGCTTGGGAATATTGTGGGGCGAAAGACGTGCTGGGGCTCCACCTCCTCTCCCCTATGCCTACGTACACCACGTGCTCGTGCTGCCTCCCTCACACCACTTTCCCTTTCACCCCGCACTCCCGCCACACCAGTTTCGCCTTCCCCAGACAAAACACTAAGACCATACCTTATTTGCCTTCTCGCCCCACCTTCTGATCCTCGGGGTGAGATTTTTTTCCTTCCCCAACCACGAGGCAACATCACGTCCTAAGCCGCCGTCCTCGTCCTCGTCCTCATCAGAATCTCTCTCTAGGGGATGGAGAGAGGTCCGTGCAGGTGTTTTGGGTGCAGGCTGGCCTTCCCTTGCCTTACGATACATCACATACCGCTTTTTCCAGGGCGAAGGGACCTCCTCATCACTGCTTGTTATTTCCTCCTCAGGCTGCACATAATCACGATCCTCCACATCGTCATCAAGTGGAGAATCACTATCTCCAGTGAAGGTATCCAGGGCGGACTGTATCTCGTCGTCTGAGAGACCTTTATGCGCCATGTCTCATCTGGGTCACTGCTAACAGATGAGTGACTGAGACAAGGGCGCGCGCCGGTCACGCGGGGTCTGGGATGCTGCCCACCTGATGGCAGGTAGGGGAGGCTTGGGTAGATGGGCGAATCGAAAATCTCGCGCGAATTTTGAAAATTGTGGAAATTATGGACCTTGCAATTGCAGCGCGTTAAAGTACGTCAACGGGATTGGCAGTGACAAAACGTGAGGACGTTGAAGAACGTCAACGGGACGCCGCGTGTTAAATAATCCAAAACGGTAATTTCAGTGCTAAGGGTAAAGGTTAATGCTACCCAGCTGTGTGGATATGGAATCAAATAGGCTGAGTTCTGAAGAAGCATTGGGTGAGTGATACAACTACACAGATATATTTGGTAATATTTAAATAATTTAGCTTGAATAGTGCATAATCAAAATTAGGTAAAAAGAAGTTCTAAATGGTGCCAACTGCAAATTTTCATTTGATATAACAACAGGTGCCTCCCTTGTTACGGAAGTTTGTGAGGAGCTGGTAACAAGGAAAACAAAATGGAGATACTTTAGTAAAGGGAGAGATTAGGTGTTCTCTGAGGAACAGGGATAGATGAGATACTGACTGGAGAAAAAAGTGAATGGAATTTAAACTGGTACTTTTACCATGGATATTAGTGATACATAAGGCTGAACCCGCTCTTCTCCGCTGACGAGCATGAATAGTGTTTGCAAGAGCCGATATCGGCACAGTCAGCACATATACGCAAACGTATGTACTGTACAATCATACATATATACAAACATACATATACACAAACATATGCACAATCACACATATACACAAACATACATATAGACAAACATATGCGCAATCACACATAAACACAAACATATACACAAGTACACATATACACAAACATATATACAAGTACACATATACACAAACATATACACAAGCACACATATACACAAATATATACACAAGCACATCTACACACAAACATATCCACAAGCACACTTATACACATATACTGTACACAAGCACACCTATACACAAACATATAGGCTGCACTGACACATTATACACAGAAAAAGTCACACAACCACATCAGCACCACTGACATTTTTTTTTTCTGTGTCTGACTCTGAGCAAAGGCTTCAAGGCCTATCCCAAGGCCTAGTAGTCCTCCTACACGCCTCTGCATGTCACCACTTTGGCGCTAACACGCACCGTCCATTCTGAATACATGCATGGGCTGTCTCATACTGGTCTGGTGTACGTGTACTGGTATTGGGGGTGGGGGGTATTTTTACAGGTCGGCGGGTCTTCTGGTAGATCAGTAAAGTCTACCTTTTTATGAAATTCAAATCCATAACCTGTTCCCTGCCCCAGCCAGGATTCGATCTTGGGTCCATTAGGACTGCAGGCCGCCTTTCCACCGATTCAACCACAGCCTCCCCCTAAATGCTTCAGTCAAGCAGCATACCCCACAAACCCCACCAGATAATATAGTTAGCTTGGCCAGAGTGTCATGTGGTTCTGGTGCTGGAGAGGGACTCCTTCATGTACTGGCACCGATAGAGGCAGGTGGTGGTTCTGCCCAGTAATACAGACTTCTCTCAACTCCCTCCCTATCCCTCGAAAGGAGGATGGTGGACTGCAGGAGAGGGAGAATTTAAGCCTACAGTGTTTTAGGTTTATATTTAGATGAACCTGGAGCTAGGACAACAGTATCAGAATAAAATATTCCTCATAAACAATTTACAACGTTCTCAGTGTTTTAACAGTCCCTCACACCATAACACACACTCTCACCTAATATATTTCACTCTCATAACATTAACTACAGTTCACAGTCACTCTCCAATCTGTTCCTTCTGGAAAGTCACCCCTCATATCACAACTAACTGACTTCACACATCTCACTGTGCCATATAATGTTTGCTGTCTGGCACTTGGTTTTTTCATTCATTCTCATATCTCATTCTCACAGTACACACTATCCTCATCGTAATGCAGCCTCTCATCTCACAACACGCCTACTCATTTTTTGCACCTCTCTATCACAGCACGCTGTAATGCAATTCACTCCTTCCACAACCCACATCACACACCTTACTCGCACAACAGGCTAAAATCTCATTGCAATGCAACCCCTTCTCACCAAGTCACATTCAAAGCACGCACATAACTATAATTCAGAAACTCTCAATGTTGCTCTCAGTAATGCAGACCCCGCCTCACGCCATTACACACATAAACCTTACACACTTTTCTCTTACAACACACACTGCCCATACCGTTATGCAGTCTCTTTCACAACACATCAGCTCACTTCCAGCACCACATTCTCTCAACACTCTACCCCCCCCTCTAATGCAGCTTCCACAACACAACACACTTACCTCCTGCATCTCACTATAGTAATATAAACATTTCACCCTTACCAAAGCAAAGGACCGCTCGCGTCATCCGGTTATGTCATCGGATTTCTGAGATCAACTTTGTGCACAGCCACATAAGCTTACATCCATAACAAAGGCAATAGTCATAATGATAAATTCAACAAAACGAGAAGAAAAAAAACAAGAACAAAGAAATGTCTGCAAACTACAAATATAAGAACACATCACTACCACCCCCAACATCAGCCCCAGTAACAGCAGTCACTGACCATGGTATTTCAGTTTTTAACCTGATTTTGATATGGAAACCAAAATTTCGATGACTAAATACAAAAGAATGTTTCAGTATTGTAAAATATGCTTAAAGTATACTAATTATGACAAATATTCAACTGAGTGCCTACAACAAGTGAATTAAATGTTATTATTATTTTTTTTTTACGTGTCCGACTCTGGGCAAAGGCTTCAGGGCCTATTTCTCTGGGGCAGTGACCTATCCCAAGGCCCAGTAGTCCTCCTGCACCTCCACATGTCACCACTTCGGCGCTAACACCACCATCCATACTGAATACATGCTAGAGCTGTCCCATACAAGACTGGTGTATTGGTATTAGCAGGGGTATTTTTACGACATGTCGGCGGGTCATCTGGTAGATCAAGAAAGTCTGCTTTTTAGGACATTCAAATCCTTAAACTGTTCCCTGTCCCAGCCAGGATTTGATCCTGGGTCCATTAGGACTGCAGGCCTCCTCTGTACAGATTCAGTCACCGCCTTGTATAGCCTTGTGTAGCCCAGTGTAGCCTTGTGTAGCTTAAACATGCAACATACAAATAACATTAATTTGCACACAGAGTAAGATCAAGAGCATGTTGTTACTTTCTTTTTTTCGACAGAGAGAGAGGGAATGGTGAATGCAGAATATTCTCATACATCTTGTTCTTCCTACTTAAGTAAATCATACATATAACGGAATTAACAGAAAGTTTTAAGTGTGTGTGTGTGTGTGTGTGTGTGTGTGTGTGTGTGTGTGTGTTGTTACATAGCCTATGATTTCATCATCCATTGTATAATTCTAATGTACAGTATGGTGCATGTTTGATCACGATTCGCCTCGTGGCTTCCATAGTGACCAGGCTTGCGTGTTCTACCTCACTCCCCCCTTCTCCCCCTTATAGTAGAGTAAGTCGTTCTTTCTGTTGTTCAGAGCAGGATTGTCAACTCTTTGTCCCCTATGGCTTCATTTGCGCGTCCTTCTTACAAGTTGTATCAAGCTCTGCCGACCCCTATATAATGAGCTCAGTCTCTGCATTAATTGCCACTTAGATCTACTCCTCATTTTGTTCACATCTCTGTCCTCCCCTGTATAGTGTATTATTATTTTTGTGAGTGCTCAGGAAGTCTCCAGCCATCTACTGTAGCTGCTGTATAATTTGAGTATAAGTGTTATTACATTTTTTCTTGTACTATATGACCTAAGGCGTTAATTCATAGGCCTGGTAAGGTTTTTTGTGATTCATGTAAAGTTTTTGATGTCAGCCATTATTAATAATATTTTGTATCTGTAATAATATATCTTACTTTAACTGAGCATTATTCAGTTTTCTCATGTATCAGGGCTGACTTAGATAAATTTGTTCTTGCTAAATTCGTGTTAATAGAGGCTATTGCAGTTAACCATATATGTAACCTGTTTTGCCATTACATTATCCTTATGAGTTCTGAATGTTTAGTTGTTAGTTTGTGCATTAAATTTTAACTTGTAATTTTACCTAACTCTTTTGTTTTCAACCTGGAACTTTGCGGGACAGTAGTGATTTTAGTATTCTTACTTGAAGCGTTCATTATCTCTCTCTTTCCGTAACATAAATTTGGCGACCTCACCAGGATATTCAGGATATTATCATAAGGATATTGCTTGATATTTTGTGACTGATTTATTTATGATGTCTACTATTACTACTCTTGATGGAGCCAAAGATTTTTTGTCAAATGTGCAAACAGTGTGTGATGTAGAAAACAGAACAAAGAATGAACTTAAGCTTGTTGCTCAACAATTGTGAATTGCTGTTCGCTCTCATCTTTCTAAAGATCAAATTGTTGACATGATTAATAAAAGCTTGTTTAATGTAAATCCTCCAGATGAGCAAATGCAGATTGAAATAGCTAAGTTACAGCTAGCCCTGCAGGAGGCTCGTGCTAAGGAGGCTGAGTCTCAGGCTCGTATTCAGGAGGCACAAACTGAACTTGCTAGGATTCAGGCAGACCATGAGTATCGCATGAAACAATGTGGAACTGGATCATCTAGCTCTGATGATTTTGATGTGGCTAAAAATGTTAAACTTGTCCCTCCTTTTAATGAATCTGATTTAACAAAGTATTTTCAGTTGTTTGAGAGGGTAGCTACAGGTTTTAATTGGCCAAAAAAGTATTTGCTAGTACTCCTTCAGACTGTTCTCACCGGTAAAGCTCAAGTTACTTATGCATCTTTGCCTCAGGATCAATCTGATAATTATGTTGTAGTTAAGAGCTTGATTCTTAAGGCCTATGAGCTTGTTCCTGAAGCCTATAGAGTAAAATTTTGGACAACTTATAACCAAGATAAGCAATCCCATGTTGAGTATGCAAAAATCAAAGAAGATTTGTTAGAGCAGTGGTTAAATTCTAAGAATGTGGATTCTGATTTTGATAAATTTAAGCAGATGATTTTGCTGGAGGACTTCAAAAGGTGTATTAATAAAGATGTAAGCCTATATCTTGATGGGAAAAGAATACATAATTTGTCTGATGCTGCAGTTTTAGCTGATGAATATGTTCTCACTCACAAGAGATATTCTGACGAAAAAAGGAAAGCTGAGAGTAAGTACGTTGCCTCTACTCAGAGTACAGGTAACAGGAAAGAGAATAAAGATGATGTTTCTCAGGAAGTAAATACCAGCTTCACCTCTAGATTTCAGAAAAGAAAATGTACTTATTGTAGTAAGCTTGGTCATACTACGGAGAAATGTTTCAGGAGACAGCGTGATGTGAACAAAAAGGAGTCTTTAAATATTTAGTCAATTGGTCTAGTGTCCACCCTTGAGAGTTCCCAGAATTCTTTAACCGAGTTAACTGAACCTGCTTTCAGGGGTAAATTAAATTCTCATGATGAAGCTCCTCTTTTGAGCAGTAACGTGGGTGACACTCTCAAGAGTTCATGTGCTAATTTCCTGTCTGATGGTTTTGTCAGTCCTCTGGACAGTAATGACAGGAAATCAGTTAAAATATATCGTGATACAGGTGCCTGCCAATCCCTTATGCTGACCAGTGTTCTAGGCTCTAATGTTAATTCCTCTGATGAAACTGTAATCTTACAAGGTGTAGGGAATAATTACTTCTCTGTCCCTCTGTGCAGAGTGAATTTAGAGTCTGGTTTTGTTAATGGTTCCGTTATGGTTCGGTTGGTTGAGACACTCCCAATGTCAGGTGTAACTTTCTTACTTGGAAATGATATTGGTGGAAGTCAAGTGTGTCCAGCTCCTCAGTTGTCTAGTGAACCAGTGACTGCAACCCAGGATTGTGATATCCCTGATGTGTTCTCTGCATGTGCTGTCACTAGGGCTAAGTCTAAAGTTACTGGTGACTTAGAGGATAATGATGATGATGATGTTATCCTAGCTGACACTTTTCTTGCTAATTTGGACCACTCACCAGACAGTACCCTGTAGTGTTGACAATTTGTCTCGTCAAGAGTTGGTTGAGTTGCAGGTTGCTGACCCTGAGTTGACAGGTCTAGCTAACTCTGCTTGCAGTAAGGAAGAGTCAGCTGGTGCTTCTACTTGTTATTATATAAAGTTAGGACTACTTATGAGGAAATGGAGACCCCCAACAGCATCAGCCGACTGTGAATGGGAGGTTGTACATGAAGTTGTCATCCCTCGTGTTTGTAGGCAGGATATCATTAGAGTGGCTCATGATTCCAGTTTGGCAGGATATCATTAGAGTGGCTCATGATTCCAGTTTGGCAGGACACCTTGGAGTGAGGAAGACTGTGGCACGCATTTTGAAACACTTCTACTCGCCAGGTATCTTCAGGGATGTTTCCTGGTATTGTAAGTCTTGTCACACCTGTCAAGTTGTGGGGAAGTGTAATCAGACCGATAAGGTTGCACCTCTAGTTCCCATTCCTCCTTTTGAGGTGCCATTCACCCGTGTGTTGGTGGATATTGTGGGCCCTCTTCCTAAGACTTCTTCAGGATTTTCTTGTATTGACCCTGATTGATATGGCTACTCGTTATCCTGAAGCCATTCCACTTAGAAATATCTCAGCAAAGAACGTGGTTAAGGAAATGCTGGGGTTCTTGACCAAGTTTGGTCTGCCCAAGGAGGTACAGTCAGACCGAGGAAGTAATTTCTTGTCAAATGTTTTCAAGCAGTCTCTGAAAGAGTTGGGCATCACCCAGATCACGTCTTCAGCTTACCATCCCCAGACCCAAGGAGCGTTGGAGAGATATCATCAAACACTCAAATCGATGCTCAGGAAATACTGTTTGGAACATCAGAAAGACTGGGATAAAGGTCTTCCATTCGTTGTATTAGCCACAAGAGAATCTCCAAATGAATCACTGGGCTTCTCACCCTTTGACCAACCGTTTGGCCATGAAGTAAGAAGACCCCTTAAGCTACTCAAGGAATGCTGGCTGTCGGAGGAAGATGACGTCAACCTGCTGGAGTATGTGATGAAGTTCAAAGAACGGCTGTCCACTGCTTTACAGCTGGCGAGAGAGAATTTAGGAGCTGCTCAGAAGATGAAGACTTGGTATGATAAAAAGTCCAGGTTACGCCACTTTCAGCCAGGAGATCAGGTTTTGATTCTGCTACCGGTTCATGGGCAACCTCTTCAAGCCAAGTTTAGTGGTCCTTATTTCGTGGAGAAGAAACTCAGTGATGTCAACTATGTCATCACCACACCAGATCGTAGAAAGAACAAGAAACTTTGTCACATCAACATGCTAAAGTTATATCACAGGCGGGGCGAAAATAATCCAGTCTGCACTGTAGCTGTTCCACCTGAGTCTGCAAGTGAAGTTCTCCCATGCAGTATGAGCCTGATTGATAGTTTGGGGAAGAATCCTGATATCACGAATGATCTCCAGGCTAAGCTTTCTCATCTACCTCTCGAGGAAAGGCAGGAGTTTTTGGCATCACTGTAGGAGTACCCACAAGTGTTCCGTGCCACTCCAGGAAGAACCACTGTGTTGATGCATGATGTCGATGTTGGAGACGCAAAGCCAATTAAACTGTCTCCTTACCGTATGAACCCAGTGAAAGGTCCTCTCATCCAGAAGGAGCTTGGCTACCTGTTGGACCACAAGATGATTGAGCCCTGTCAGAGCGAGTGGAGTTCTCCTGTCACTCTAGTCTCTAAGCCAGGTGGGTCACAGCGGCTTTGCATCGACTACAGACGTGTTAATCAGATAACCAAACCAGACACCCTCTCCCTCGCGTGGAAGATTGCATAGACAAGATCGGAAAGGCTAGGTACATAAGTAAGTTTGATTTGTTAAAGGGATACTGGCAAGTACCTATGACTGAACGTGCTACGGAGATCTCATGTTTTGTAACACTAGGAAATACTTTTGCATGTTCTGTAATGCACAAGACCTAAAAGTAGGAAAGAGCTACAAAGATTTTTGGGAATGGTAGGTTATTACAGGAGATTTGTTCTTTTCAATTCTTGTATCACCACTTACAGACCTACTGAAAAAGGGAGTTAAATTTGTCTGGACCGATAACTGTGAAATCTCTTTCAGTAAACTTAAAGCTATCCTATTAAGTCAGCCAGTGCTCGCTACTCCAAATTTTGCTAAGCCTTTTAAGATGGCTGTTGATGCAAGTGATACAGGAGCTGGGGCTGTTTTGCTGCAAGAGGATGATCAGGGTATTGAACACCCTGTATCTTATTACAGTAAGAAGTTCACTTCACCTCAAAAGAACTGCTCCACTATTGAGAAAGAGCTTTTGGCCTTGATTTTGGGTTTACAGCATTTTTCATTTTATTTGTGTTCTGGTTTTGACCCCATAGTCATTTATACCGATGATAACCAACTGAAATTCCTTAGTAAGTTTAAAGATAAAAGTCAGAGATTGACAAGATGTAGTCTACTTCTTCAGGAGTATTCATTAGACATACAACATGTCAAGGGGAAAGAAAATGTTATTGCAGATTGCATATCTAGACTTTAGACAGATTGTTTTAGAGTAATAAGAAATTTTCTTTGTAAATTTCTTTTTCTTTGTGGGGAGGTGTTACATAGCCTATGATTTCATCTTCCTTTGTGTAATTCTGACGTACATTATGCTGCATGTTTGATCACGATTCGCCTCGTGGCTTCCATAGTGACCAGACTTGCGTGTTCTACCTCACTCCCCCCTTCTCCCCCTTATAGTAGAGTAAGTCGTTCTTTCTGTTGTTCAGAGCAGGATTATCAACTCTTTGTCCCCTATGGCTTCATTTGCGCATCCTTCTTACAAGTTGTATTAAGCTCTGCCGGCCCCTATATAATGAGCTCAGTCTCTGCATTAATTGCCACTTAGATCTACTCCTCATTTTGTTCACATCTCTGTCCTCCCCTGTATAGTGTATTATTATTTTTGTGAGTGCTCAGGAAGTCTTCAGCCATCTTATTTAACTGCTGTGTAATTTGAGTATAAGTGTTATTACATTTTTTCTTGTATTGTATGGCCTAAGGCGTTAATTCGTAGGCCTGGTAAGGTTTTTTGTGATTCATGTAGAGTTTTTGATGTCAGCCATTATTAATATTTTGTATCTGTAATAATATATCTTACTTTAACTGAGCATTATTCGGTTTTCTCATTTATCAGGGCTGACTTAGATAAATTTGTTCTTGCTAAATTCGTGTTAATAGGGGCTATTGCGGTTAACCATATATGTAACCTGTTTTGCCATTACATTATCCTTATGAGTTCCGAATGTTTTGTTGTTAGTTTGTGCATTAAACTTTAACTTGTAATTTTACCTAACTCTTTTGTTTTGAACCTGGAACTTTGCAGGACAGTAGTGATTTTAGTATTCTCACTTGAAGTGTTCAGTATCTCTCTCTGTTCCGTAACACTGTTTAAACAAACCTAGGAGATCCGTAAATGAAATAAACGTGTACATTGTCAGTCACAGTAGCAACACAACCAGCCAGCCATTGAGTCACCTCCACCCGTTGTAACATCCTGAAGAAAGATAAATACAAGTGCTTTAACCCGCGCCGTCCCGAGGACGTACTTCCACGTCCTCACGTTTTGTCACAGCTAATCCCGAGGACGTACTTCAACGTCCTGCAATTGCAAGGTTCATAATTTCCACAATTTTCAATTTTCGCGAGTCATTTTTGGTACGTATACACGGGACACCTTCCTCAACAAGATGCCAGGCAGAGACAATGCCTTACCCAGCATGACCTCTTCCCCCCCCCCGCATGCCCTTTTCTCAGCAATTCACCTGTTATCAGTGACCTGGCCAGTATAGCCATGTCATGCCACGGTACGAAATTCAGGGCCAGAGTGATTCCCCAATCAATGACAATGTGGAGGACAACCTTTACATAGCATTAGAGGAAGAAACAGTTAGAAATGATGATCAGGTAATGTGGCAAAAAAAGGTCAGGTATTAGTGAGTGAACCAATGCTTATAATGCCTATATTACTGCTTGAAAACCAAATTACTCTTGTACTACATATAAATTCGTAACAGTAAATAAATAAATACCGTATATGAGTGGTGTGAAATAGTTATCCTCCCATAGAACTCGTTTTCTTTGGTGCCAGCCTGATAGAAAACCCAGTAAGGTAAGGAGGCTCTCCTACCTGTAATGAGTATTTTAAACCTCAGGTGAGCGATTTCTCTATGAATTTTCGATGTTTCTCACCAAAAGCGAAAGTTTTAGCAAAAAAAAAAAAAAGGGTCGAAAATTGCCCGGGATTGGGGGGTACCAGTGGTCGAAAAGTGGCCGGGACGGGGCGGGTTAAGGGGAAAATAAAATCCTAGAACAATTGCACACAAATAATCCCACTGTCCGTTCCTGACAGCAGGACATTGTAAACCCACATGCACCCCTTCTGTACCCAATTGTTATACAGTGCTATAATTAAACCCCTTCATTGCGGCAAAGTCAACAGCTTACTATTGCTACCACCAAACGATTATACTCATCTTATTGAGCATCTCTAGTACTGAAGTGAATAAATGAATGAGACTTTCAGCTCGGGAAGATTCTCCTTAGCCAAACAAATTCTTCTGACGTTAAAAAAAAATCATCATCCGGACCTTTTTTCCCACCCTAGGGTAGGGTGAGGAGTAGCAACGTCCAGACAGCCCAGATTTGCCCAAACTGATGGGCCACTCTTCCATTCACTCACAATTCAAGTCCCCGGAATCCTGACTCTATCTGATACGTCAAAAAATTCACCACGTACTGTAGCTGCACATAAACGTATCCGATAGAGTAAAAAAAAATGCAACAATAATTCTCCCATTGAAGAGCTGATCAGAAATTTAGTTAGCCATCTTACAACAATATTTAGACATGTATTCAATTTATTCTCACTAACTATAGGTGATTCAGTTTAGGAAGTATAAGCCCGACGCATTGAAAGGGATTATATTACATTTACAGGCCTGTGATGTTTTCCCACAGACGAATAAAATCGTCTGCCGTTTAATTGATATGATAAAGTTGGCTACATTCCAGGGATGTTTGTATATTTGACCTGCATTCCTGTGCGTACCATGGATAATATGCGGAGAGAGAGAGAGAGAGAGAGAGAGAGAGAGAGAGAGAGAGAGAGAGAGAGAGAGAGAGTGCATTATGAAACGCGTTCACAAAATATCTGCAGTAATGATATATTTGATGAATGTAGTTTCACAATACTAGTTGATGTAAGTCCTCATTTTTTTCTATACCCTTTGAGATATCAATATGAATATCAGAATATCATATGCACAAAAGGTCTAACAAGGAAGATAGTAGATTGTTTAAATATATATAACAATAATATAATGCATTGTTTTAATGCTATACCACCTTTTCTAAATAACCTCTAAAGCTTCTAAGATATTCTAATTCCGTTCCTCCTGTTCATTTGGGAAGTATACCCCCTTTTGTTTTGGCTTGGCCCAAAATTGCCTTATTTCCATCAGGAATACTGAGCTGTAATAATATATTACTTAAACATGTTCCTAATCATGAATAAGTGCTTTAGAAAGGGAGTAGAATCATTGTAATGTCTTATTCTGCTACTGTGCCATGTGAAATTGGGTTCAAAATGACGAAACTCCGGGCTAAGTGAAGGTGAAAGAACTACAGTAGTTGCAAATCCAAACTCATTTCACCGTGAATCAGGTGGACTGCAGGCCAAAGCTGCCTTTCTTCTGCAGTCCACCATTCTCCTTTCGGGGTATTGGGAGGGGACTGATGGGCGTTTGGATAACCTGGCAGCTCCACTGGCCAATTATATCGGTGCCACTGTGTGAAGGCGTCCCCCACCAGCACCAGCTCCATACTGAAAACGGTAAATTAATATGTAGAACTGGGGAAGACTAGAATCGGGGCGAAGATTCCAGAGGAGCTACAATAACTTCATGAAAATGCAATATTCATAGGGCAATAGAGTGGTTGGAGCTGTTATGGGTGGAATTACATATTACCATGTTCGCCCCTGCACTATGAGAGTTATCCCTTTGACCAGTATAATATTGTCACAAAGCTATATCCAGTACACGTTTCTCTTTAAACTCGGTCGATTATATATTAATTCACTAAGCTGAGACGAAGATATTTTTGCCTACTGTGAAAAAAAAAAAAACATTGCAAAATCTATTCTTTTTCCTAAGCTAAGCCGAGTACGTTTTCTGTTCCTCTCTCACAATAACTTTGTAGCTTCTTGTAGTGATGTTTTTTAGATCAGTTACACATATATTAGAGTCGTGGAAGAGCGGTTGTTATACGTGACAGGAGAGGTAAAGATGAGTATGGGATTATTTTTATTTGTCTTGGAAATATTAACAAAGTCTCTCACTCACGAGCTACCTCCTGTCTCGCTCTCTCTCTCTCTCTCTCTCTCATGTCGCTAGGCTCCTTCTCCCTACTACCTGTTGGTTCTATGGCCTGTCTCCTTCTGAGCTCTGCTTCCTAAATTCTGGTGTAGCAGGGGTCGTGTCACGTGTGTTACATTGTTGTTGGAATATTCTAGAAACCTGTGTGTGCGTATGTGTGTATGTGTGTGTATGGTCACTAGGCACTGTCGTGTGCCTATAAAGCATTGCTTGAGTTAGAGTGTGTAAGCATGTTTAGCATTGCTCGATTCTCGCAGACACAATATCTCTGACTTGCTGCTTCTATCTGTCTGTCTCTCTATCTATCTATCATATTTTCTGTAAATAATGGTATTTATAATATGGAGTCCTAACATTGCTCGGTCACGCGCTGGAGGTCCTCCGACAGTAATTATCATTGACATATGCTAATCTATTAGTTCATAATACTGATTATAATGTTGTATACATAATATTCATAGTAAATTGCAATGATCTAGTAATATTACATTTTAAACAAGTTGTATACATATTTGAATAAATGCAATGGTTGTTGTATGACAGTTTGTAAGATGTGTATGTATAACAGACATATGCATATAATTGTGCAATGGTAATACTGCTAGGTTATTACATTACATGTTGAGTTATCCCTTTAGTAATGTCTAATATTTCACCTAACTTGTATGATGATTCTGGTAATACAGAATTGTGGTAAAATTGTATGATTGTACATAATATTGTAGTAACATTGTGGTAATACATAATTGTAACATTGTGAATTGTTACATAATTGTATTGTAATGTTACATTGTAGTAACATTGTAGTAATACATAATTGTAACATTTTATGAATTGTTACATAATATTGTGGTAATGCATAAATGTGTTGGCCTTATAATTGTAGTTACATTTTGTTAATGCAATTGTTACATAATTGTGTTGGCCTTATACTTGTGGTTAAAGTTACATAAAAGTTACATCTTGTTTATGCAACTGTTACATAATTGTTACATATTGTTTGTAATTACATAATTGTAGCAAGTGTAACATAATGCAATCGCTTGTCGTTACATAACTGTTACATATCGTTTGTCGTTACATAATTGTAGCAAGTGTAATATAATGCAATCGCTTGTCGTTACATAACTGTTACATATTGTTTGTAGTTATATAACTGTAACAAGTGTAATATAATGCAATCGTTTGTCGTTACATAACTGTTACATATCGTTTGTAGTTACACAATTGTAATAATTGCAGTCCTGACAATGAATCTGGTCATGCTGCGGTCGATGATGTGCCATGCCACTAGCTTGTGGAAACAACAATTTGCTTTTTGTTTCACTTATAGGAGTTTATGTGATGATGTGCCATGCCACTTGCTTGTGAAGACAATTTGCTTTTTTGTTTGTAGTTTATGTGGTATTTTGGCATTTGTAGTAACACTTAGGCTTATTTTCATTTGTTTGTTATGTGATCTTACTCTATTTTTTTTTTTTTTTTTTTATGTATTGATTTTTTATAGATTGTTTTTCTTCGTTTGTCTACTTTTTTTTCGGTGTTCTTCGAGGTTGCAAAAATGCTGGCTAATTTCCTTGGGACCCTTTTTTAAGGTTTAGTTTACATTGCACAGATATTACTGAAAATGATTTTATAAAGCCCCATATTTTGTTATTTTATATATATAAAATATATATATATATATATATATATATATATATATATATATATATATATATATATATATATATATATATATATATATATATATATATATATATATATATATATATATATATATATATATATATATATACAGTATTAACTATATACACTGACTTGTTGTTCAATTATACCTATCGTGGGCAATATATGTCAGCATTGTGTGGAAATCTTTGCCTTCACGATTGTGTGGAAGATGTTCATTTTTGCTAACGTCATCTGTGTTGGCCATTTTATTTTTTTCCTGGTTTTCCTTGTAACTTAATTTGTCTGTTTCCACTAGGTAGCTTTAATTAATAAATGTTTAATACAGTTCTTTTAATCGCTCACTGAGTAACTGTGATGGCATATTTTCTTTATTACCTTGTAGATGTAATAATGTATAGCTGTATGTATGAAACACGTATTTTATGTAGGTATATAAATACAGTGTAGAATATTTATTGTTGGTGCAAGTATTTAATGACTGAATTGTGGAGACAATTGAAGTTGTAATTATACAGCAGGTTTTATATGCTTGTGCAAAATGTGTTGTCTATCACTGTGTATTGTATAAATGAAGTAACTATGTAACTCACTAATTTTTACCGTGGTGGGAATGGTGTGAGTGGTGTTGCACGTGGTGATAGCGTTGTTCTTCACGGGTTGATTGACGTGTTGTGGGGTGTCAGACACACGGCGTGACGTTGTCTCAGCACATGTATGGTGACATCCACTTCCCACACTGGTAGCTGTGGTAAGTAAATGAGTAGCGATGAGTAACTTCAGTGAAGATAAGTGAGTAAGATGAGTTGTGAATATGGGGTTGATATTTGCTTCGTCGTCTTGATCTCTTCACTCCTGCGTCAGCGGAGGAGGTTGGGTGGAGGTAGCAGAGAAAGGAGGGTGAGGTCTGGTGGTTGTGAGTTGTGAGTCGTGTCTCACTCTTCGTTTGTTTGTTTTGGTTTTCTTTCTCGATGTATTCTCGGTCCTTTTCTCTTGTGATTTACTCACTGTGGGATGAAGACTGCAGATACTTGTAGGTGCGTGTAGAAGATTATACAGACGACTCGTAGAGTTGTTATTTGTAGTTGATTGTAGATGGTTGTAGTTCGTTGGTTCGTCGTAGAAATTGCAAGATTGTTTGTATCAGTACTTTGTTAAACTATTGGCAAGGCGTCCTGTGACCTCTTCACCTCTAAATCAGCGTGATGATCGAGGAGACGGAGGGGGCTGGTTGGAAAGAATACTACCAGGAACTGGTTGTGAGTTGTTGGTTGTAAGAGGTATTTTTTTTGTTTTCAATCTTGATAATGCAGAATCAACTGTACACTCGTGGGCTCGTAAGCTTGTAGACTCATAGGCTTGTAGGCTTGTAGACTTGTAGGAATTCACTGCAGAACTGAAGCTAATCTTGTAGAGTCTTGCCTGCTTTTGTAGAAATTCACTGTAGATTCGTAGACGAGGTCCGTACGTTCACTGCCGCCATATCTCACAATAACTTCGTAGCTTCTTGTAGTGACGTTCTGTAGATCAGTTACACATATATTAGAGTCGTGGAAGAGCGGTTGTTATACGTGACAGGAGAGGTAAAGATGAGTATGGGACTATTTTTATTTGTCTTGGAAATATTAAGTCTCTCACTCACGAGTGAAGTATAAAGTTCCGCGAGCTACCTCCTGTCTCGCTCTCTCTCTCTCTCTCTCTCTCTCTCTCTCTCTCTCCCATGTCACTAGGCTCCTTCTCTCTACTGCCTGTCGGTTCTATGGCCTGTCTCCTTCTGAGCTCTGCTTCCTAAATTCCTATTTTAGCAGGGGTCGTGTCACGTGGAATATTCCGATATGAAGCTTCTAGAAGCCTGTGTGTGAGTATGTGTGTGTATGGTCACTAGGCGCTGTCGTGTGCCAATAAAGCATTCCTTGAGTTAGAGTGTGTAAGCATGTGTAGCATTGCTCGATTCTTGCAGACACAATACCTCTGACTTGCTGCTTCTATCTGTCTGTCTATCTATCTATCTATCTATTTATCTATCATGTTTTCTGTAATTAATTGTATTTATAATATGGAGTCCTAACACCTCAGGTAGACCAAATTAATTTTTCTCATATACTCAAGAGCCTCGTGCGACATGCATACCAACTTAATAGGTACAGAAAGATCTACAATTGTACTTGATAATATTGCCATGGATACTTTTATGCACGTGGAAAATAACTGTAAGACAAGGGAAACATGTTTAATACCAGTCATGAGCAACATTTCGTCGACGGTCCTCTAGAAGCATTGTGTCTCTTGCCTTATATCTTTCCTGTTCCTCCCTTAAGATCACCGTGTATCTTTCCTTCCCATACTCATTTTGTTGTTTGTTTCATATTACCTTGATATCAAAACATTATCATAACACATCTGAGTCGACAGGGCTGCACACAAAAATACGAAAATGACGACGACTACGACGACGAAAATGATCATGACCATTATCATGAGAGGAGGAGGAGGAAGATGATGATAATGATGGTGATGATGATGCCTGGACCCTACCTGTCTCTACCCGTGCCCTGCAATGCCACTTCCACCAGTTTGTGTCCCGTTCCTTCCTACACATCCCATGCAGAAGATTCCCGCCATCCCCCCTTTCCTGTCACCAAGCCAGTTGGCCATAAATTCAACATGATATTTGGCCAACTCTCTCTCCTTGATTTAAGGCACCGGCTTCAATGTACTGAGGTTCTCAAGGAAGTTTCTGAGAGAGAGAGAGAGAGAGAGAGAGAGAGAGAGAGGAATGTTCGACCAATATCACTGTACTCCTTGTTAAATAATTCTCTTACAGCTGTCATTTCATCCTATTTACGGATTCTTCCCGCCCCGTTTATAAAAGTAGAAATTAGGAGGAGAAGGAGGAAAGAAAAAAGAGGAAGAGTAAGAGGAAGAGGAGGGGAGCAATTCATGTCACAATAAAATAAATTACAATACCGGGTACATTTTTAATGCATTTTCTCCTAAAGTCATTTCTTGAACTGAATTAAGCTGTTTTTAGTAAGCCAGAATATAGTATAAATATCCCATAATACGGACTCAGTTTCTAGATTATTGTTTTTCAACGACTTAGATGAAGAAGGATTATATTTTTGCCTGTTGACTGCACGAGAGCCATTAAGACATGCTGTACATATTGGGTTGTTCGAAAAGAGTAGTCCACTATTTATTCACCTGGCAGTATCTTGAGTGTTGTTGAAATGGCTCTGTCTGCTGGTGTGGGCAAGGACGTGACAGTGGAGTGGGAAACTAATAAACCATGCCGGATAGACACTGATCCAGCTGACTGAGCTGTCCCGGCAAACATACGAAACTGCAAGAAGACCATTATTATTGAACACTTTATATACAGTAGCTTGTCTAGGTCACAGTCTTCCCCTAGAACGCTAACCAACACACCACCAGCTGGATACGCTAACCAACACATCACCAGCTGGATACGCTAACCAACACATCACCAGCTGGATACACTAACCTACACATCACCAGCTGGATACGCTAACCAACATATCACCAGCTGGATACGCTAACCTACACATCACCAGCTGGATACGCTAACCTACACATCACCAGCTGGATACGCTAACCAACACATCACCAGCTGGATACACTAACCTACACATCACCAGCTGGATACGCTAACCAACACATCACCAGCTGGATACGCTAACCAACACATCACCAGCTGGATACGCTAACCAACACATCACCAGCTGGATACACTAACCTACACATCACCAGCTGGATACGCTAACCAACACATCACCAGCTGGATACGCTAACCAACACATCACCAGCTGGATACGCTAACCTACACATCACCAGCTGGATACGCTAACCTACACATCACCAGCTGGATTCACTAACCACTGCACCACCAGCTGGATACGCTAACCATTGAACACCAGCTGGATACGCTAACCATTGAACACCAGCTGGATACGCTAACCAATGCACCACCAGCTGGATACGCTAACCATTGAACACCAGCTGGACACACTAACCATTGCACCACCAGCTGGATACGCTAACCATTGCTCCACCAGCTGGATACGCTAACCATTGCACCACCGGCTCCCCCTTCGAAAACATGAAATTCGTTATATTGTGAAAGGTGTAGGTTGATCGAGAATAAAATCTGAGATGTTCCAAATTTCTTAAGGTGCGAGATATCGAAGCCATGAGTGAGACTCCGTATGCCTCCGCCCACCTATGGTGGAAGAGGCCAGTGGAGGAGGCATTAGGTGACTGGTGTGTCTGTGCGTGCGTGCGTGGGGCCCTGAGTCAGTAACACTTTTATGGGCGTGGTATCTCCTGAACACATCGATGGATGTGGTCAGTGATGCAGAATGAGGAGATGATGAACTGATTATGTCGGCTAAGTCAAGGGGTCAAAGGTCAAGGTCATATGGGGATCACTTAGTTAACCCTTGTGGGCGCGATATCTCCTTAATCCTATCTATCTATCTATTTATTGTCAGACGCCTTAATCCCATATTGGGTGGCCACAAACAAATCGCCTCCACGTCGCCCTGTCCCCCGCCATTTCACTGCCCTGCTTCCAGCTCACACCCGCCTCCCTCATGTACCTTTCCACTCCATCCCTCCATCTCATCCTTGGCCTCTCCCTCCCTCTTTCCCTCCATTTCACTAACATACACTCTCCCCGTCAGTCTCTCACTCTCCATCCTCTCCACATGGCCAAACCACCTCAGTGTGTTTCTCTTAATGCTTTCGGTCACATCCACATCCACACCACAACGCTCCTTCACATCCTTATTTGCCAGTCTGTCTCTCAATGTGACTCCACATGCTCCTTCCAAATAACTCATTTCCACTGCTCTCACTCTTGACTTGTGTCACTCCATCATGGTCCAAGCTTCGCTTCCATACTTTAGAGATGGTATCACAATACTTGCATGTAGTAACTTTTTCACTTCCATGCTCACTTCCCTGTTTCTTATCACTGCTTTCAAGAAACCAGCAACCTTTCTTCCTTGTTGTACCCTTTCAAGCACTTCACCCTCCAAACTTCCATCCCTACTCATCACACTACCCAAGAACTTAAACGTACTCACATTTTCCATTTCCTCCAAATCCAACCTTACTGTACATTCTCTGACTTCACTTCTCTCGAAGACCATAACTTTACTCTTCCCTACATTCACCTTTAGATTCCGTTTCTTACACACTCTCCCAAACTCATCTTCACTTAACAACACAGTATCATCTGCAAACAACAGTACAGGGAGTTTCCAAACACTACCCTCTCTCATTAAGGGCACTCCAATATCCACTGCCCTACCTTGTGTCTCTTTCATAACCCCATCCATATACAGATTGAACAACCATGGAGACATGACACATCGCTGTTTCAACCCAACCTTCTAACAGAAAAATTCACTCAGTTCACTATCCACACGCATGCAGCCTTAGCCCCCTCATACATACTCTTCACTCCATTCAACAGCTTCCCTTCTACTCCATATATTCTTAATACTTTCCACAATCCATGTCTATCCACCCTGTCATATGCTTTCTCCAAATCCATGAAGGCCGCATACAACTTCTTTCCCTTCTCTAGAAACTCTTCCACTAAAGAACTAAGAATGAATATCTGATCTACACAACCTCTTCACTTCCTAAAACCTCCCTGTTCATCTCCAACTATATCCTCTGTTATTTCCCAAACTCTGTCAATAGGTATCCTACCATATACTTTTCCTATTACACAAAGAAGACAAATGCCCCAATGATTACCACACACTTTTTTTTCCCTTTTTCCTTTGTAAAGAGGAATAATTATACCTGACTTCCAGTCCACCAGGATTCTACCTTCCTCCCAGGCAAATCTGCACATCTTCCACATCCATTCTGCTACTATCTTTCCCCCATGCGTCAGCATTTCACCACACACTCCATCAATTCCTGGGGCTTCCCACATTTTGACTTTCTTCATTGCTTCTTCAACTTCCATCCTACTGCTTTCTTCCTCTCTTCTCACATCCCTCCTTCTCCCAGCCATTCCCCAGTCACTTATGCTCACATTACTTTCATTCTCTTTGTTCAACAATTCATTAAAATTTTCTCTCCAACTGTTCACTTTTTCTCCCTTCTCCACTGGTAATCTACCGTTTTTATCTTTCGCTCCCCGACTAACATCACTACCACCCTGTCTCACTCTCTTTACCTCTTTCCAGAACATTTTCTTAAAGTCCTTCTACTTTACACTGAGATTCCTTCCAAATTCCTCATCGACCCTCCTCATACTCTCTCTCACTAATCTTTTCACCATTTTCTTTTTCTCTCTATATAACTCTCTCTTCCATCTCTCAACTTCTTCCACACCCCTACTTCTCATCCACTCACTATATGCTTTCTTCTTTTGTGCCACAGCCTGTCTCACCTCTTCATTCCACCATGCTGTTCCCTGCACCCCCTTTCATCTTCTCTTCACCCCACACACCACCTCACATGCTGCACAAATTTCTTCTGTAATTTTCCTGCACACACCTTCCACGTCCTCCATCTGCTCCAATCCACATTTACCCAGTAGCTCCTCCACTTCTCTCTTATATTCAGCCTTTTTCTCATCCTCTTGTAACCTTTCAACTCTCCATGTGCCTACTTCTTCCTCCCGTCCTTCCCTTCTTCTATTTCTCCTGAATCCCTCAACGGATTTCGACCAAACTTTTGTCAGTGATACAGTATGAAAAGACGACGAACTACTTAGGTCAGCAAGATCAAGAGGTTGAAGATCAAGGCCATATAGGGTTGATTCATTTTATCTTAAGTCTTATTTCAACCCACAGTGAATCCTATTGTACTACAGGTTGTATTGTGAGTCGGTACGCAGGACTTGGTGAAGGCACACAAAGCGATGCTTTGCATCCACATTTCGGGGCCCGAATTCTCAGTGTTACATTTAAATATATCTGTAGTTGTGGTTATTTTTATGCACTTGACTGAACCTAAACTGGCAGTGCGTTACATGTGTGCATTTGTTTTCAGTAAAAGTTTCAGAGAGAGAGAGAGAGAGAGAGAGAGAGATTTATCCCTACACATAATATGCAAACATTTTAAAACTTCCCAAAATACGGTAAAAATTAATGTTTTCTACTGAAGCCAGTCTTCATCATCATCATCATCATTATCCTCAGTATCATCATTTTTTTTTTCTTCCGAGCAATAGATTGAGGTACCAATAGCGTTCCACAGAATAGAATGGACATCAAGATGGAGGGACAACTAACAACACTATGCCTAGTGAAAAGAGAACACACTTTTTCTTTCACCAATCAGGCCCTCAGAATCCTGGCTTCTCCTCATAGGCCTAACCATTTACACAAGTGTATATTATTATCTCCTGCCTTTGGAAGGAGGAACGATAATTTTTTTGTCTACCTCTGTGTGTGTGTGTGTGTGTGTGTGTGTGTGTGTGTGTGTGTGTGTGTGTGTGTGTGTGTGTGAGTTTTCCCATTATATCTCATGAACGGCATGGGCTATGAACTTGAAACATTCAGCATATCAAGATATGGCCAAAATCTTGGTCGAGTTCGAAAATGAGCACTCGCGGTCAAGGTCAGAGTCACCAAAATGATTGCCAAAGGTCAACAAGTTTTTATCGCCCACCTTTAGCACAATTATATCTCGTGAACGGCTTGAGCTATGAACATGAAACCTTCAGGGTATCAAGATATGGCCAAAATCTTGGACGAGGTCGAAAATGGGCACTCGGGTGCAAGGTCAAGGCCGCCAAAATGGCTGCTCAAAGTCAAATAGTTTTTATGGCCCGGTTTTTTGCACTATTACGTCCCATGAACTGCTTGAGCTATTAACAGAATACCCTCAGGGTAACAAGACATGGCCTAAATCTTGAACTTGGCCAACAGCATATTCTGTCGGGAGATTAGCATTCGACTCACGAATGCTTTTCTTTCATTTTACCTCGTTTTTACAGACGGGTCTTCATCCATTTCCCCCTGATATTCCTTGTGTGTTGAGGGGACGACAAAGTCAGTGTTATCAAAGTCTACTTGGCTTCATTTAGTCATTTCCCACTTCTACGGCCGCACCCACGCCCACACAAGCAGACTGAACTGTCCACACAATGGACAAGTTACCAAAAAATGAGTTTCTAGTACCGCATCGTTAAGCGACCACCCTTTGGATGCATTCGAAACCGCCCTTCAGTTTTCTTCTTTTTTTTTAACATAAAATTTATTAAGAAAGTTTGATCTTCATCTTGACTTATACTTTGTTATTTAGGCTGTATCTTGCACGAAGCTATTTTTTAAATGAGCATATCAGCGAAGTTAAGCAACGTTGGGTCTGGTTAGTACTTGGATGGGTGACCGCCTGGGAACACCAGATGCTGTTGGCATCCCTACGTGTCAAGTGGGGTTGGTGGAGGATTAGTGCCCCTCCCTGTAAAACAATTAACTCTAAGCCATTGGCCACCCCGTCTGCGATACATGGCGTCTGGCAATGAATGAATGAATATATATATATATAGATATAGATAGAAAGGTAGATACATATTTTTATATATATATATATATATATATATATATATATATATATATATATATATATGCCAATTAAAAGAGAGAAAGAGAGAGAGAGAGAAAGAGAGAGATTAAAGACAGCAAGACAGATAAGGATAAATTAATATGGACAGACATACGAGTATAAAGACAGGCAGGCTGACACACAGAAATCTGGTCAGACAGACCTAATATCACAAACAGCCAATTAAACTTTTCCCTGCCTCTTATTCCATACTAATCACAACGGCAGTATCGGTCCCATTTTTTCTCCCTTTCAACCCGCCAATTAAAAAGTTGTGTTTCATAAGCCGTAATCACAGGACGCTAATGACGGGATCTTTGTCATTGAACTGTTGATATTCTGAGGGAGTAATTTGAGCTTCGTGAATCAGACAGTGGGTTAGTTCTCTCTCTCTCTCTCTCTCTCTCTCTCTCTCTCTCTCTCTGAGGGGGTAATCTTTCGTATCTGTTGTTACAGAAGATAAAAATTCATAATGACTTTCTTGAAGCAACATGTGTGTGTGTGTGTGTGTGTGTGTGTGTGTGTATGTGTGTGTGTGTGTTAACCATTAATTATAATTCTCTCCTCTCTCCTTTCTTATTCACTTATTCTTCTCGCCTTTTTCCCCCTTCCCCTTTACCTCTCCCCTCACTGCCTACTCCCTTCATTCTTTTGCTATTCCTGTTTTTATTTTTATTTTTTTTTCGTAATTTATTCATAACCACTGACATGAGGTGCTGAATATGAGCGAAACTGACCTAACTAAAGGAAAAAATTAAAATAACAAAGGAACAAGGGTCAATAAAAAGCAAAAGACAGGAGGAAGTAAAGGAATGTGTACCGGAAAGAGGAGGAGAAGCAAGAGATAAAGCTAAAAGAATATGGAAAATAATATTTAAATGGAAAGAAAGGAAAAAAAAACTATGAAGGAAGGATAGAAGGAAAAAAGGCAGGAGGGAATAAAGAAGTAAGCCAAGAAAAGAAAGAAAGAAATTAGAGAAGGCAGGAAGGAAAGACGGAGGAGGGAAGGAAGGAAGGAAGGAAGGAAGGAAGGAGGGCCAACCATAAAGGGTGTAAAAATGAGTATATAACGTAGGAGCAGAATCAGACAGGGAGAGGCTAAATTTCAATCCAAAGAAGGAAGAAGAGAAGGACGGAAAGAGAGAAGTAAGTAAGTAAGGAGATAAGTAAGGAAGAAAGGACGGAGGGTGGGAAAGAGGGAAAAAAGGGAAGGAGGATGGGAAAAAGAGTGAAAGAGAGAAAATGAATGGAAGGAAGGAAGAAAGGAAGGAGATAAGGATGGAATAAATGAAGGAAGGAAAGAAGGAGGGAAGAAGAGAAGGAGAGCAGGTATAAAGAAAGAAAGAGAAGAGGGACGGAAATAAGAAATAGATGATACTAGAGGCCTCCCCAAGGGGGAAATCACACCAGCCGCGAGCCGATTCATATCTCCGCGGCTCGGAATATGACCTTGACCTTGACATACTTTCACCAATTTCGAACTCGTCGATTTTCATACCTACTACACACCTGTAATATTTTGTGATACCTTGAGCGGTTGCGAAGTTATCGTCCTAACACACACACGCACACACTTATACACACCAGGCGTCAGAGAGTAAACACGTGGTATCACCTCGCTCCGAGCTGTTCACTCTTGGATACAACTGGCTGTATCTAAATAGTATCTTTATATGAGTCAAGCTCTGTACAGGGTTTATCTAAATGGTATTATGAAATATTAGAGCAAGTTTAAGCAAAGTGTTGCCCCCAAAACAGAACATAACTGATTAGTGCAGGAATATATTGATCAAGTCACAGCTGTTTCGACTACGGCAACTTAGGCGAGTAAGAAGCACAATTGTAAGTAAAAACTTTTCTTTCTTATTATTAACATAAAGGACCACCATATAAAGTGAAGTGAATATGGAAGGAGCTGGAAAGAGGGAAAAGGTTAGAAAACAGAATGATTTGTAACAGGAACTGGTCGAAATGGAAACATTCAACAAATTAGTAGAAAGGGTGAACAGATTGAAATGGGCATTTCAGAGTGAAATACATGAAATTAAGAGTCAACTGCGCATGCAGAAGGAGGAAAATTAAAAAAATAGTAAAGGAATTAAACAGGAAAGACACAAAAATAAATGAGCTGACAGTTGAGGTAGGATCACTTAAAAGGAAGATGAATGAAATAGCAAGTACGGTTGTCAATCATGAGAGTATTATGGAGGAATTCAAAAATGATACAGAGACAGTTAGGGAAGCAAGTAGTCTGATAGACCAAAATAATGATATGAAAGAGAAGATAACCCAGGTGAATGAAGTTGCGCAAAGTTATAAAGATGATGTGGAAACTACGTACCGGTATGCTGAAATGGTGAAAGTTAGGAAAAACCTAGAAACAAGAGTCGAAGAAATAAAGACTGGAGAGGAAATGAAAAAATTAATCCAAAACAACCCAAAATTGGTCAAAGATTCAGCAGATATCAATAAATGTATAGTAATCACCGGTATAGAGGAGGAAGAAATCATCATCATCATCATCATCATCCGGACCTCCTTCATTCATCATTCAAGCCCCCGGAATCCTGGCTCTATCGGATACGCCAAAAACATTCACCACGTTATGTAGCTTCACATAAAGAACAAAATTTCAAGAGTTAAAAAAGAGATGGCAAATTATAATGAGCACACTGAAGGAAGTATCGGAGGAAATCTGCAATAAAGATACAGAGGAACACAAAAGGCTTGGGAGATATGAGAATAATAAGTCAAGGCCCATAAAAGTAACCTTCCAGAGCGTGAACACTGTGGAGGCAATACTAAAAAATGAAAACAAACTCATGGAAAAAGAGGAATTTAAACAAATATGGAAAAAACGATGCCTAACGCAAGAGGAATTGGGAATACTAAAAGAGAAGAGGGAGGAAACGAAAACAAAGAACGAGGGAAGATCACAAGAAGAGAAGAGTACTTTTTTTAAATAAAGTGATTGGGCTGCAAGTAAGAAAGTAGTACATAACCAACAGGGAACAAAAAGGAGGAAGGTAGTTGACTCAAGTCATGGCAAGTATGTAAACAAGATGGTTTGGTTGATGTACTCAAATGTAGATGGAATGGTGTCTAAATTATTAGAGATAGAAGACTATATCAAAGAAAAGGAACCACACATTATCTGCCTAACTGAAACAAAATTAATCCCAAAGATATCAAACGATACCCTAAAATTAATGGAATACAATATATGGAGAAGAGATAGAGATTTAAGAAAGGGAGGAGGATCTATAATCTTAACAAAGAAAAATCTGCAAGTCAAAGAAATAAAACTAGATATACCCTTACAAGTAGAACTGATTGCATTGGAAATTAACACATATGAAGGGAACTTAATTTAGGCAAATTTATACATGCCACCTAAAACAAACACCTGGGAAAGAGGCGAATATGAAGACTTGGCAGAAAGTACAATTTAGAGTTTAAGAACATTATTACCTCGAATGGAAGAGAAATCTGAAAGAAATGTATTAACTGGAGACTTCAATTCATATTAAATTGGAATACTCTAGATGTAAAAAGCCATGAAAGCAGTTGGGATCAAAAGCTCTTAGATCTTGTGCAGAAGTTCTTCCTAACACAGCATATAAAGGAAAATACAAGAAAAAGAGGACTTGATGATCCATCCGTACTAGATCTTATATTTACCGGGCAAGAAAATGAAACTGACAATATATCAACCCCTATTTGGCAAAAGCGACCATGTAGTATTAAATTGCGCCCTCTGGATTCCATATGACGTTACCAGCAATGAGAGTTATAGAAAGAGTCTAAATTACAAAAAGGGCAGTTATCATGACCTACAGAAGTACTTCTTAGAAATAAATTGGGAAAAGGAATTTCGAGGACGGGATTTAAATATTATGTATAGAAAATTCTGTGGTCTTTATGAAACAGGAATCCAAAATTACGTCCCACAGCACAAAGCAACAGAAATAAAAATAAGGAAATGGTTTAATACAGAGTGTAAAAAAGCAAAAGAAAAAAGAGACTTGCTGTGGAACAGATACAGAAGACACAATAGTGAGAGGGCATATAACAATATAAACAGGCAAGAAATGATTATACAAAGATAATGAGGGAGGCTCAGAAACAGTTTAAGGAGGACATTGTAAAGAAAAGTAGTGATCAATCTAAGCTTTTTTATTGCTACATCCGAAGTAAAACCAAAGTTAAAAATAAAATACAGTCCATTACGGATGAGGGGATCATCTATACACAAGAAAAATATATTTGCGAAGAATTAAATAAAAACTTTCAAAACAGTTTTTACAAAAGAAAGAAATTTTGAGAGAGATGATATGATATATGCATGCTCACACGTATTACCAGATATACAAATATCAGGAAAAGATTTACAGGAAGGGTTACGAAAATTGACAAAGGAAAAGCAAATGGTCCTGACGAAATTTCAGGTTGGGTGCTACATGAATGTGCAGAAGAGCTTAGGAGACCATTATATTTAATATTTAAGAAATCCTTGGGTCAAGGTAAACTTCCTAATATTTGGAAGAAAGCAAACATTGTTCCCCCATTCAAGAAAGGGAATAGACAAAATCCTCTCAAATACCAACCAGTATCACTGACTAGTGTTGTAAGATATTAGAAAAGCTGATAAGGGAAGATTGGGTAAAACATCTAAAAGAACACGGTATGATAACAGAGAGGCAGTTCGGTTTTAGGAAGAGAAAATCATGTGTTACTAATCTGTTAAGCTATAATAGAGCTCAGAAACATTACAGAAAAGAGAAGGCTGGGTGGGCTGTATCTATTCAGATTTTAAGAAAGCATTTGACAGAGTACTGCACCAAAGACTTTCATGGAAACTGTACCATCAAGATAGTATCCAAGGCAATCTCTACTGTTGGATGCAGGATTTTCTAAGAAAAAATAAAATGAGAACAATATTAAGGGGAAATTACTCATCATGGAGGGAAGTGACAAGCGGAGTGCCACAGAGCTCAGTGATGGCACCAATTACAGTATGTTTTTAGTATACATAAATGACATAGACAGTAATATTGGAAATGGAAGCTACCTAAGTATGTTTGCGGATGATGCAAAAAGGTCAAAGGAAAATCACTAACACAGATTCTTGCAAAGAGCTGCAAGAGGAACCGAACAAGCTTCATGAATTGAGCAATAAATGGCAAATGAAGTTTAATGTGGATAAGTGTCATGTAATTAGGTAAAAGTGAGAAAAGACCAGACTGGGATTATAAGTTGGGAAGTAAAACCCTACACATATCAGAAAGCGAGAAGGACCTAGGAGTAATTATTAATAACAGACCATCTCCAGATGATCACATCAGCGAGAAGGTACATAACATGTATACACTGCATGCTAATATGAGAATAGCATTCACACATATAGATGATGACATGCTGAGGAAGATAATAACGTTATTTATCAGACCAACCCTGCAGTATGCATCAGTAGTCTGGAATCCTCATCTAAAAAAACACATAGATAAGATTGAAAAAGAACAAAGGGCAGCCACAAGATGGGTACCAAGCTTAAGGGATCTAAGCTATGGAGAAAGACTGGAAAGATTGAATCTACCAACGTTGCAGGAGAGAAGGAAAAGGGGAGACATGATTATGCTATATATATGCATCTCCGGGAAAGAGAAAATAGACATACAGTAAATGAATATATATCACATGGGGAAGCATCAGCAAGAGGACATTGCAAAAAACTGCATAAAATGAGAGGTGATAAAGATGTCAGGAAATTCCGTTTCCCAAATAGGGCAATTGATAAGTGGAATGCACTACCAAATGAAGTAGTGTGTGCCAAAACTATTCATAAATTCAAGAATATGTACGATATAAATTGTTTAATACACGGGACAGTACGAGCTTGACTCATTCCTGTAAAGATAAATTCGGTAAGAACAATTAGGTAAGAACACACACACACACACACGCACACACACACACACACACACACACACACACACACACACACACACACACACACACACACACACACACACACACACACACACACACACACAAACTGAAAACAATACCAGATTAGCCATCCCGGCTGGTAACAAAAGGGAGAAAGGTGAGGAAGGAATCAGAACAGTGCGACAGGGGGAGAGGGAGAATGAAACAGCTAGAGTAAAGTTAAAGGTCTGGAAGATCTGGTGCAGAAGGGGTAAAAGAAGTACTGTAACGTGATCTAGAAGAGAGAGAGAGAGAGAGGGAGAGAGAAAGAGAGAGACAGAGACAGAGACAGACAGACAGACAGACAGTCCCATACAAGATTATAGTTATGTGGGTGAAAAGACGATAGGCAAGGAATTAAAAAAAGGAAAGCAAGAGAAGGAAATAAGAGAATAATGTTGATAAAGATAAATGGAAGAAATACAAGTAAATTATGAGAGCGAGGATAAAGAGAGAAGAAGGAAAGAAATAGGAGAGAGGTTGGATATATATGATGGAGAAAGGGAATAGAGAAGGAGGAAGAGGAGGAGGAGGAGGAGAAGGAGGAGTGACAGGTTCAGCGGGTGGGAGAGAGCGAGCGAGAGAATAAGAGGAAGAGGAAGGGAGGTTTTCTCAAAGGAGGGAAGGAACTGATAGGAGGAAAAGAGGAAATGGCAAAAGAAGGGAGGGAAAGGAGAGGGAGAGGGAAATTGGGGAAGAAGAAAAAGAGTGAGAGTAAAGACCAAGGAGTGAAGGAGGAAGGAAGAGGTTTGAAGAGATGACGGAAGGCTATAGTGATGGTGGTTGTGGTAGTGGTGGCTAAAAAGCAGGTGATATGGGTGGGACACGTGTTCGTCATGCCTGAGCACCGCCATCCCCGCCATGTTCTGTCTGAAAGTATGGCCCAACTCCCTACAGCACGTCGCAACTCCAGGGGACGAATGGAGAGATATACAGATCATTTAAGGATAACCCTGGTGAAATGCAACATCATACGTAAACATCTTGAAACTAATGCCTCTGACAGAAAACATTGGCAAGCCCTCAGGAGTGAAGGAATCAATCATCTCGAAGAAGCTCGGAACCTTGCCAGAGACAAGCACAGACAATAGAGGCGCTACAAAAACAGGGTTCTCCAAGCAAACCCGAATTTGGCATGCCGACTATGTGATAAAGGTTGTAGATCCAGGATTGATTTGCACAGGCACACACGTTGGCATAAATGGCAATGATAAACACACCATCCTAGTGAGTACAGTAGCCGTCGTCTTCCGTAGCAGAAGAACAGCTTAAGTTAAGGTGATGATGATGATGATGGGAAGGAAGATGAAGAACAAAGCGTGAAATGAGATAATGCGAACTTAGAGCAAACCCATGGAGGAAGAAGAATTTTGAGAGAGAGAGAGAGAGAGAGAGAGAGAGAGAGAGAGAGAGAGAGAGAGAGAGAGAGAGAGAGAGAGAGAGAGAGAATAAATACTATGCCTTTCGACTGCATCTGGGTCATTAGGGCAAACAATAATTTTCTGCTTATTCCCAGTCTTCCCTTCAACATGAGCCACAACAGTGGATGCTATATCCAGATCCCCAGTTGTACTGGTGGATGAACAGGGGCAAGGAGAACACTAAATTTGGCCAGCAGTCTGACCAGACCAATAAGTTGGGATGTTTAAACTTGAAGTTTCACTGCTTGCATCATGAAGAATCCATCAATCCATCCATCATCCAATCCTACATTGCCCCATGAGGAGCGTAGGAGCCCGGGGCTAGGCAGTTGGTCCTGACATTTAAGATGAGAGTGACCAAACTCACTCATCCCTGATTGGCATTACGTGAGCAATAAACCCCAACCATCCCTTAGATATAAACCTTCACCGGCTCAATCCGATTGGAGCACAATAATTACCCACTAAACCACCAGGCGCCAATATTTGGTTATATGGTTACCACCCAGGGTAGTAAATGGTTTCCTGGTGTGAAGAATAATTTCTTTTATAATGGTGAATATCCACCCATACTGATCTATCTGTGTGAACTTAGAATAGCCTAAGTATTAGACGATATTGTTCCAGTACTGTTCCTCCATCACTCCCCCCCCCCCCCCCGACTTCCTCTCTGTCGACATCAAAATTTCTTCAGCTGATGTATTTTCTGCCATCACTGACAGATACTAGCAAGGCAAATGGGCCTAAACGGGTCCCTCCTGTTGTTCTCAAGAACTGTGCTTCTGTGCTTACTCTCTACGTAGGTAAACTCTTTTGCCTTTGTCTATTAACTTGTACCTTTCCTTCTTACTCGAAGTTTGCTCTCATTCAGCCTGTCCCAAAGAAGGGTGACCATTCCCAACTCTCTAACTATTGCCCAGTATCTTTAACATCCTGTATCTCAACTGTTAGAGTCATTTTTTAACAAAACAAAAAAATTAAGCCTCTTTCCAATAACAACCTTCTTTCAGCATGTCAATATGGGTCCCGTCAGGGACGCTCCACTGACGATTTTCTCACCTACCTTTCAGACTCCTGGTCATCCTCCTATAGAGACTTTGGTGAAAGCTTTGCCATTGCACTTGACATCTGAAAGGCTTTGGACTGAGTCTGGCATACATCCTTAATTTTCAAACTGCCATCTTACGGTTTCTATCCTTCTATCTGTGCCTTCATCTCTAGCTTCCTTTCTGGTCATTCTATAGCTGCTGTCGTAGACGGCCACCATTCTTCTCCTCGATCTATCAATAGTGGTGTTCCTGAGGGCTCTATCCTATCACCAACTGTCTTCCTTTTATTCATCAGTGACCCACTAAGCTGTACTTCTAACCCTGTCCGCTCATACACTGATTATTCCACCCTTCACTTTTCCATTCGCTTCCCGCAGCATCCATTTCAGCAGTTACTTCAACAAACAAGGGATGAGGCTATGGCACACCTAATGTCTGACTTGACTCGTATCTCTGACTAGGGCGAAAGTAATCTTGTTTTTAATGCGTCAAAATTTCAGTTTTTACACCTATCAACCCATCAAAATCTTCCACACGAGTACCCAGTAATATTTGATATTACCAAGCCCAATCCTTCATCATCTTTAAACATATTAGGTTTTCATTCTCTCGGAATTTATCTTGGAAAGATGATATTATATCATTTGTAAAATCTGCTTCCAAGAGATTAGGTGTGCTAAGCCGACTCCGTACCTCCTTTATCGCTGCTGAGCTGTTGACTTTATACACTGATTTTATTCGCCCCTGCGTAGAGTGCAACTCTCATGTGTGGGGAGTCTCCCCACATATAACTTTTATAAACAAAGTGGGGTCAAAGGCTTTTCGTCTAATTAACTCTCCTCCTCTTACTGGCTTCCCTCAACCTCTGTCTCCTCGCCGGACTGTTGCATCTTTATTTCTGGACTGTTTGTTTGTACCCTTCCACCACCACTGCGGACACGAAGCACCCGTCCAGCAACAAACTCTCATCCCTTTTCTATCCAACTTTCTAATGCAAGGGTTAACTGTTACTCCCAGATCTTCAGTTGTGCAACAGGCAGACTCTGGAACTGTCTCTCTTTGTCTGTATTTCCTTCTACCTATTATCTCCAGTCTTTGAAACGCAGTGTGTCTAGGCATCTCGAAATGAGCGGATCTTGAATTTGGATTTTTGTTGTATTGTGTTTGTTTTTTCTTGCATGGAACGGTTTGCGGACTCCGGCTTTTGGCTCCTTTTTCCTTGTATTAAAAAAAAAAAAATACACGGGACTGTAAATCCTCTCATTTATTACGACTTAAGCATTCTGTTCAAGCTGACATCAGACAGTTTTATTGATTTGGTAGTAAGTGAAAGGGATTTTAATATTTGCATCATTTTTCTCACTGTCGGGACTACTTTAGTACTTTAGTCCATCTAATGCCAAACTGTTTGATTCATCCGCACATGAGAGACTGGTGCCTGAGACTGTTGAGAAATTACTGTGGTGAACATATTTGGACATGTTAAAATGTATTTTCTGGATATATGTACAGTAAGGAAACCTATAAATCAAGGAGCACAACGAGAAGTGTTAAAAAAGCTTCGTCACATTATGAGGCTTGATACAAAAACGACTGCGAACAAGATATATAACAGTGAGTTTGAGAGGAGGAAGTAGAAAAGCAAGTCAGGGAATATGTTGGATGATAGCATGTGAATGAGTGAAATTACGATATAGAGTTTTTGAGGAAGTCAGAGAAGAGATGAATGATGGTAATGAGTGTAAGAAGTACTGTAGTTGTGGAGATTCACATGGCCAGGCTTCATCTCCTAGTCAGTCAACGGAGCAGTTTATACCCAAATGCATTATGAAGTGCGTTTCTGGGGGAAACATTAGGCCTGTGAGATGAGGTCGAGAGTTTCGGAGGATTGAATGATAAGAGAATGGGTTTGCTGTCATATCAGTGGACAATATATAACAGTTCTTCTTTCTTTTATTCTCTTCTGTTCTTGACCGTAGATGACTTTCATCCAAAGTATTAGTCAGAGCAGAGTTATGATAATGACATCAGAAGTACGGGGAGTGTCATGCTTGTGACTGCGAAGTGGAGGGAGCTGACTGGTCACAGTGTTCGGTAGGCATGTGAGGGAAGGGAATGGAAAAGGGTAACGCCTGAGACGCGGAACCCCAAGTGTTAGGACTCATGAAGTCAACAATTTAAGTTAGGTGACGTAAAATATAAAAATGTGCCATGTAAGTGACGGGGATAATAACGTGTCAGGTAGGGACTGGATGTGAAAGCCAGAGTTAATGGTGTTTCAAATTAGAGACGTTGGTGGAGAGTAGAAAAAATTTTATCAGGAAGTGAGAGAGGCATGTTAATCTCAGAATGGGGACGGTCGTTTAGGAGGAGCAGCTATGACCTACCGTGTGGCACCAGTGTGAAGGCAAGATGATCCTAAGATGGGAAGATTTTACAGCTCGATTGTGTGACATATTTTCTTGATCTCAGCAATTTTATTTTTCACGAGACTCTTCGAATTATAGAAAAAACTGACACAGCCTTAAAAATTCCTTAAGTACGCGAGGTTTTTCCTATACTGAACAGAATCATCTTGAGATACCAAGAATCACATTTAAAAGCGTACTCGGGCAAAAGGACAAACTGTGAATAAAAATAAAGAACACACACACACACACACACACACACACACACACACACACACACACACACACACACACACACACACACACACGTAAATATACAAATCTTAGTTGAATAAGTCCGATGATCATTTTACGTAAACCGCAGTAATTATAACAGATGTTGGCTCCCTCAGCAGAAATGTATAAAAAATTATTACTACTCCATTGCTATATTTGTAAAAATTTCACTAGTTATTGATAACGTACTTCCTGTGTGTGTGTGTGTGTGTGTGTGTGTGTGTGTGTGTGTGTGTGTTCTTACCTAAGTGCATCTTTACAGGAATGAATTAAGCTCGTACTGTCCAGTGTTTTGTACCATTTCTATCCATCCATCCATCCATCATCTAATCCTACGTTGTCCTATGAGGAGCGTAGGAGCTCGGGGCTAGACATTTAAGATGAGAGCGAGAAAACTCACTCATCCCTGAGTGGCATTACTTGAGTAACAAACTCAAACCATCCCTTGGATATAAACCCACACAGGCCCAATCCTACTGGAGCGCCTTAACTACCCATTAAACCACCAGGCGCCATAACAACCATTTCTATCATACATATAATTACATTTATAAATAGTTCTGACACACTGTTTTATTTGGTAGTGCATTCCACTGATCAATTGCCCTGTTTGGGACACTGAATTTCTTTACGTCTTTATCACCTCTCTTTTTATGCTTTTTTTTTTTTTTTTTTTTTGCAGTGCCCTCCTGCCGTTGCTTCCCCATTTGTTGTTTATTCATTTATGTCCATTTTCTCTTTTCCTGTGATGAATTTATATAGCATAGTCATATCTCCTCTTTTCCATCTGTCTTTGTTGGTAGGTTAAATTTTTCTAGCCTTTCTTCATAGCTTAGATCCATTAAGCTTCGTGCCATCTTGCAAGGGCCCTTTGTAATTTTTCAGTTTTTCTTTGCGTTTTCTGAGATGTGAATTCCAGACTACAGATGCACACTCCAGGGTTGGTCTAATGAATGATGTGACTGTCTTTCTCACCATGTCTCCATTTATATATGTGAATGCTACTCTCATAACAGCAAGCAGCGTGTGCACGTTCCATACCTTCTCATTGAAGTGGTCAGCCGAAGATTGTCTGTTATTCATAACCACTCCTATACTCATTTTTTTTTTTTTTTTTTGAGGCAAAGACGTACTTAACAGGTTGGTGATGATTGGCTGAATGCAACTTATCCGAATAACTTATTTACTAACCCAAATTTCCCCCTCAGATATATGCTATGTATGTCAATTAATAATGCTAACGAATCAAGAGATTATCAAGCAATGCTGCATTCAGCCAATCATCACCAACTTGTCAAGTACATCTTCGCCTAGATTTAAAAAAAAAAAAAAAAGAATAGATCCTTCTCCTTTCTGATATGTGTTGTGTTGAACTTCCTAGCTTATGATCCCTGTCTGGTCTTCCCACTTTTACCAAACCTGATTACAAACAGATACTGTCTACCCATCCTTTTCTTTTCTTTAGTGTTTCTTCAAGCCTATCATAGTGTCTTAATAGATTCGTGTGTGTGTGTGTGTGTGTGTGTGTGTGTGTGTGTGTGTGTGTGTGTGTGTGTGTGTGTGTGTGTGTGTGTGTGTGTGTGTGTGTGTGTGTGTGTGTATGTGTGTGTGCCAAAGAGGAAATAGGGTGTTAGATGAGACAAATGTTTAATGCAGGAAGCGAGTTATTGTTATGAGAAACGGGTGGTAAAATCAGTTAGATTAAACGCGTGAGAGATGCATATCAAAATGAAAGAAAATCATTCGGGAATCGAATGCTAATCGCCCGCCAGAATATGAGAATATGTTGTTGGCCAGGTCAGAGATCTTGGCCATATCTTGATACCCTGAAGGTTTCATGTTGATAGCTCAAGCCGTTCATGAGATATTTTGGTGTTAACGGCGGGTAATAAAAACTAGCTGCCCTTTGGCAGCCATTTTGGTGGCCTTGGGCTTATCCCCAACTGCTCATTTTCGAACTCGGCCAAGATTTTGGCCAATCTTGATATCCTGAATGTTTCATGTTGATAGCTCAAGCCCTTCATGAGATAAATTGGAAAGACACACACACACACACACACACACACACACACACACACACACACACACACACACAGAGGTGGGCAAAAACATTATCGCTCCGCCTTGTAAAGGGGGGCGATAATAGCTCAGGGTCATTAATGTGTGGAAGGAAATGAGACAGTACTCTATGATAGATCTGTGTCAGTGGAAGTGAGATAGGTATAACAGTTGGATGCATGCATACCAAATATCAAGGATTCGTATGTGCGTGGAACGATATGTACTGCAGTGTGTGATAGGTGTATGGTAGAATATCACAGGTTCATATAATGTATGTCAGAGGAAATGAGGTGTTGTTATGACATGTTTGGGAGGGGAAATGAGGTGTAAGATGCGACAGGTGTATAAAAGTTGATAGCGATGGCGAAAAGTTAGTCATTGTCAAATTTTATGGGGTTCAGAAGGCTGTGCAAGCAGGACAGGATAGGCAGAGAGGATGGAAAGGGGAGGAATAATGGAACAGAAGGTGACAAGAATATATGAACGAAGAGTATGAGTGTGAAAATGACACATGAATGGGAATGAATGTACAGCGATAATGGAAGGAGGAAGAATGATAGAAGAGGAAGTGGGGAAAAATGAAAAGGAATGTGCGGTCAATGGAGAATAACAGTAGAAAAGGAAGGTGATTAAGACGATATGCAAAGGAGATACGATGCAATAGACAAGGAATGACGGGATTACAGAAGCGAGGAAAAAAATAGAGAGGATTAGAATCACTGGAGAATGTCATACACCCGACAATACCTTAATACAATCCCAGATATATCCGCAGTCAAGGAAAACACGGCCAAGATCAGCATAATCGTCATCACCTTACTCTAATGCCCACTTAAAAGATGGAAGAAATAAGAGCCTGAAAGAGATAGATAGATATACGGAGAGAGAGAGAGAGAGAGAGAGAGAGAGAGAGAGAGAGAGAGAGAGAGAGAGAGAGAGAGAGAGAGAGCAGGAAAATAGTTATCAAACAATATGCACAGTAAAATAGGTCACATAAATATTCATGCCCTCTAAAATAGACAAGAGATGAATAATCTGAGAAATGAGTGTGAGACCGGAAGCCGCCTTTCCCCATTACTGTTTGACGGGGACTAATATAGCCAAAAGGGAGGTAGTTACAGTAATTTGCATACAGGAGCAACGACGAAGGAATGGAAGGGAGCGTGAGAGTGTGAGTGGGCCGGAGTGAGAAAGCGAGTGAGAAGGTGCGAAAGAGGTGAGGAAAAAGGGAGAGATTGGGCTTGGAAGTGTGAAAAGGAGAAAGACGGCAAGGAGGTGTGGAACTGTGAAAAAGTATTGGGTAGTGTTGCAGGTGATAGAATGGGTAGTTATGGAAAAAATATGAAAGGGTGTTGAGGAATGTGAACATGACAAAGAGAATGAGATGGAATGGAAAAAACTCTGAATGGGAATTGGGACTTTGAAAAATCAAGAGAGAGATAATGTGGGAGAAGATATTTGTGAGTGTGGGAAATGAGAGAGAGAGAGAGAGAGAGAGGGGGGGGGGGCTACAAGAAAACTAAGGAATAGAAAATGTGGAAAAATATGCTGGGACATCGAGGGAAATTAGAGTCAAAAGATGCAAGAAATGTATGTTGAAAGTGACACTGGCTTTGACAGAAATATGAAAGTGACGAGGTGTGGGATAAGTGTGATAGGTTGTTGGAAGAGAGTAAAAGTGAAGGGATGTGGCTGTGTGAGAGAGGATAAACCTCTGAAAAAAGAAATATATATATGGGTGATACACGGGTGAAGAAACAGTATGAAAGGGAGTGGAATTGTGTAGGAGACTGAGCGAAGAGAAAGGTGAGAAAACCTGTTGGTAAAATGTGAAAAAAATAAAATAAATAAATGCTGAGGAATCTTTAGTGCTCAGGGTATGTAAGGGAGCATAGGAGCGAGTGAACTGAAGTGGTACGAGGGTGCGTGGAAGTGTGGGTGGGTGTAAGAAAATTGAAAGATGGACGTGTAGGTAAGGATGAAAAAGAGATATTAATGTGAATCATATTAGAGTTACTGTGAGTGAGACTGGCAAGAGACTAAGGTCCATAATCGAGATTATTATTGGTTAGACCGCTATGAGAAAGACATTATATAGTAATGAATACAAGAATAAGATTCGTATGAGAGTATGTATATGTATAGGAGTGAGGTTAGTATAAGTGTCAGATTATTATGAGGGTGAGATTAGTACAACAGGGCGAGATTAGTATGAGAGAATGAGATTACGAATGAGAGCTAAAGCAAACCTCCATTATTAAGAATACAGGTGATGTATGAAACGTTTAGAGTAAGTCCTGGACACCAGCAGTCATTTTCCAGGATCCTAAACGTTAAGTCCAATAACAAGTTTGGATCGAAACAAGAGCTGACTCGCTGCTTCCCATATTCTAACAGGCAAAACTACGAACCTCTAAATCACCCTCACTTTCACTAAACTAAGGATGGACCATCTCTATCAAAACTTGTTATATACCATCATGGGCCAAGCAGTCTATGTGTCAACCATCTAAGCTCTAAGAAGAGCAGCTGATTGGACAGTTGCTCCACGTGAGGCAGCATTAAGACCAGCAGCCAGGACTACATTCCAGGTATAATGAGAACACGTGGTAACGTACCTGGACTTTCTCCCCGTAAGGATCTCGTTGTCTTCATTATAAATAACACTACCATGAATCGGGTAAGCGGTTAAAAAGGAATGCACTCAGAGGCAAACGGAAGACAATAACTAGCTTCTTTTTCCCGGCATCCTTTACATCGGGATTTATTTCCGTGTCACTGCTTTTCTTCTTTTAGTTTTTAATGTGTCCGACTCTGGGCATAGGCTACACAGCCTCTGTCAAGGCCTAGTAGTCCTCCTACATACCATTCACCTACTACATGTCACCACTTCGGCGCTAACACCCACCGTCGATATTGAATACATGCTAGGGCTGTCCCATACAGGACTAGTGTATTGGTATTACCGGGGGTATTTTTATGACATGTCGGCGGGTCTTCTGGTAGATCAGAAGAGTCTGATTTTATGCAATTCAAATCTTTAAACTGTTCCCTGCCCCGGCGGGGATTTGAACTGGGGTCCGCTAGGACTGCAGGCCACCTCTCTACCGACTGAGCCACCGCCTCCCCCATACTTAAGAGTGTCCACTAAACACCAGGTGACCAGGAGTCATACTCTTGTTGAAGCTTGCCTCTGAGCCACAGTTCACCCATGAACGGCACGGGTGGACATGACTCATATCTCCTGGCCAGACTCATCCCAGAGTCAAGTATTTCGGCATGCCAAATACAACAAATGGTACCAGTCTCCCATGGCGTCTAATTACCTGAAGTCTCTCGAAGGGACATTCATCCGTTCTATGACCCAGTAATGGGGTTTAGATGCATGCAAGCTGCCTTGGACATTATTTTCCCCAAAGAGATGATGGCACACCAATGAAGGCATCGCAAATGGACATTAAAGTACACACAGTGGTCTTTCAATAAACACATGGCTACAATCAGCACCTACCGATGGAATTGTTCCTTATAGAGTGAGTATCCTATCTCGCACCTACAATGCTTAACTCATAGGTCTGTTGCAGAGAATAATTGTCAGGTACACGGTACACCTCTCTTTGGTTAGGGAGATATTCAAAACCAGACTCCATTCCATTAATTACTTGTTTTCTGTCCAACTGTACTTATATCTGCTATATAGATGAAGCTGCCTGTGTACATCCCCAACGTCACTAATCTCCAGCGTTAGTATAAATACTGTAACAATGAGAGCTGACCAAGATTAATTAGAATGTGAGGAAACTCGTGTCATACCGATGAATGAGAGAAATAGTGTGAGACAGTGTAAGAGCATGAACCTGAGAAGAGCTATCTTTGTGATTGATTAGTCAGAGGAATATCAGGGAAAGGGCATAGAAAGCACGTTCAGAAACACATCCCAGAGATTTACTTTTCAAGCCTCTTAGAGTCAGTGGTGAATGAAAAATTTAAGTATCAGTGCCATCATATGCTCACCTAGTGCTGCCAGATGCTCTGATTCAAATTTCCCCAGATCTGAGGGGCAAAATTCCCCAAATTGAAAAGAAATTCCCCATTATTTTAACCGTCTGTAATTAATACTTTTATTTTGGGAGTTATAGCTGTAATTACCGTTTTTGTATATGAGTGATATGTTGTGGGAGAAGAGAATTGCATAAATTGTAAATTGCACACTGCTGTACTATTATATAAAGTCTTTATTCATTACACCTATCCATAATATTGTATGCAGAACGTACAGTATAAATTTTGTTCCAGTTGTGAGCATTAACTCATTCTGATCAATATATACTCATAGAGTGTAATGTAGGGAGGGGGGATTTTGGGAACCTGAATAGTGAAAAACCAAACAGCACATGAGTTGGTTTGTCTTTGGTTTATTACATAATTATGAACTTAATGCTCCAAGAAACAAAACAATCTTCAGTTACAAAAACCGTACCTCCTAGGCTGGACACTAAAAACTTTTTCATTGTAATAATTAGTTTTACCATTCTCCCAAAACATACATAAACCTATATATTTTAAATTTATAATTGATGGACATTCTGTTCTGTCCTGTTCACAACTATGTACACACCATCATGCAGCACTTAATTCTGACATGTTACAATAGCATGCCTTTACACAGTAGCTACTGCCTTTTATAAACATTTCTGTCTGGATCACTATGTTTATCGTTATACATTTATGATCTCACACGTCTAATAAGGTATTGTCAAGTGGGAAACTGAAACAAGAATCCTCTGTCAAGTAGCACTGAGAATGGAGTAATCCAACTAATGTTTTAGTTGACAGTAATTTTCTCTGTTTTGTTTTCATATTGTTTACCCCCTAGAGGGTTGTGTGATTGCCTGAGTTTAGGGTGAATTACCCTAGAATGAAAGCAGTGAAGTCGCGATTTGTACCCGTACACTCCCTGTGAGCCCTTGTCCTACCAGTGGAGTGCGCTAGTTGCTGGTCTTGTTCCCGTATACTACGTGTCTGTTTAGTCCAGGTCGACTAATAACAGAATTGACAAGTTATTTACAAACTACACAAATGCCAAAAGGGCAATGTCACCGTGAATGTAGGATGTAATTAAAAAGTATAGTAAATACCTCAGATACTGTTTAGCCTTTTACCTGTAAAATCTCATTTTCTTAGATAGTTACGTACATACTACACGATAAGTTTGTAAAAAAGCAGTATGTAACTATAAAGAAAGATATTTTGGTCACAGTGAGTAGGCTATCCCCCAAATTTTGAAGGAAAATCCAATTCACAGTAAAAATTCCCAAAACTGGACCTGAATTCCCCATTTCCCCATCAACACCATGAATTCCCCAAATCTAGGGAAAATTCCCCATGTCTGGCAGCACTGTGCTCACCCTTATTGTAGCTTTCTTTGCTGTTATCACTTCTGGTAGCAACAGGAGTAAAAATTGTATCATTTGTCCTTAATTTAGCTTTCCTTGCAGCTGTTACTTGTGTTTTATTTAAATACAGCAGGACGCCACTGTCAAACTGAATAAATTCGTCCGGTGATAGTAAGAATAAAATTATCATCGTCGGCACACAGTTACTTTTGTTTTCATTACCAAATTGTCACTGTAACTTATGCTTTAGCGTTCAGCCTGTAGTTTTTCTTGCATTACGAAACATGGATAATACAGTCCTGTCAAATTTACTTTTCGGGCAACATAGGCCAAACACATTATCACTACTCTCTCACACATAGTTTACATTCAAAATGCACTGTCTTTGCCAGCGCTGGTAGAAGTATAGCATTAAGTTTGCTCTTCGTCATTTTTTTTTTTTTTTAATGCAAGAAAGCAGGGACCAAAGGCCTGGAGCCCGCAATATTGTTCCCCCGAGAGAAAAAAAAAAAAAGATAACACACAAATTCAAGAACGGTTTATTTCGAGGTGCCTGGACACAATGCGTTTGAAAGACGGGAGATCACAGACGGCGGGAAATTACAGGCGGAGGGAGACAGAACCAGAGTTGACCTACTGCATACATGAATGACGGGGAGAAACGGTTAACTCTTGCATTGGAGTTGGACAGAAAAGGAATGAGAGTTTGTTACTAGACGGGTGCTACGCTCCCGCCGTGGTGGTGGAGGGATGCAAGCATACAGTTCAGAGGAACAGTGACCATTGAAGTAGCGATTGAAAAGAGATAAAGATGCAACGGTGCGACGAAGAGACGGAGGTTGAAGGGAGCCAGGAAGTGGGGGAGAGTTAATGAGACTAAAAGCCTTTGACTCCACCTTGTTGAGTTTGACCTGTAGCAGAAATGAGCTACCCTTAAAGGGGAAAAACTGAGTGACATTCGCAGGAATATAAGTATTATGACGTCTTTCAGCGTTGGAACAGAATACAATTTCTCCGTTATCAAGCATTGGCAGAAATATCTCGTCAAAAATATTTCCAGTCATCTTAACCATCTGACGAGGACAGAAATCTTAGCTACTATAATCTCACTACCGCCAGACGATTGGGTTCAGTTTTGGTGTTGTCTTTAGACATTAAAGTGTAAACTTTAAAACTGTGGTAGCAAGAACGAAATTGTTAGCTCATGTCATAATTGATTAATACTTTGAGAATGGGAAGCCAAGCCTAAGATGAATATCAATCTGTAATCGAGCAAGAGGTAAAACTTAGGTACTTTATGCCTTGGGTGGTTTACTTAATACGCTTTCAAACACAGAAGGCGGAAACCATTCATATCCTAAATAATATAACTGATGTAAGCAAGAACAGTTATGGTATTTCGCGTCCTGAAAATAAAAAGCCCCACTCCAAGCGGCAACTGTTAAGATAAAAATCCTGATCCATCGCGACACAAAAAGACTTAATTAAGCGGTGCTGAGGCAGGAAGGGTTATGCTGTGGCGTGATTGTCGCCATGCGTCATCCTCACTCCAGGTTGTGGCTCGGGTACTCAACCCACATTCCCACCCATCCGTCCTTCCCCCCCCCCCACATACATCCACCTCTCTTCACTCACTCTTCCTCGACCCCGCCTCACACAAAGCACGAATCACACACACCACAGATTATGCTTTCATTTGGGGTTTCAAAAAGAACTCAAAGAGCCGACTTCTGCTTTTGCTGACCCCGTTTCAGTTCACGTTGTTTTTGTGAGAAATGATTGACGATATTTTCCTCTATATTTCTTTCTCTGTTAGGATTCAAGTTGGTTTTATGTGGCAGCAATGAATGATTACTTTCTTGTCTGTTTTCTTTTATCTCTGAGAGAAATTTTTAAGCCATCACCACACCCATACTAACCAGCCAACAACGCCCATATTTATGGATGTGAGAATATTACCCCCACCCCGCCTCACCAACCACCACCATTCCCACCCACTCCTCTCCATCCTTCCCACTCATTTTCTGTCCTCCCGCATCGAACTTCACGGCTTGGCTCTTCCCACCTCCATCACTCCCCCTCATACAAAAACTACCTTCACAGTCTAACTTCACCACCTACCACACTCTCTGCTCGCTCGACACCACATCATCCATTTTTTTCTCCCCACCTTTGACTTGCACCTTACTGGCATACCTAACCCAGCTTCACAACAGATACCTCTTTCCACATGTTCCACCACTTACTCGCTTATCATCATCATCATCATCATCATCATCACCTTGATCTGACCCTATTAATGCTCTGTCTACTGTAAGGAGGCGCCGGATCCCTACACGGTATAAGTACTGTACTGACCCTGTAGGACGGCCTCACAGAAACAGTTGCTTGCCTGTGGTCGATCGACGGGTCTGCTCGACAAGATAGATCTGGGTTAAATAAGAACAACAACAACCATCATCACTACCACCATCACCATCACCGCCACCACAACCTCCACCAAATTCACTACTGCTACTATTACCACTATCACCACCACTACACACTCTCGCTATCATCATCACTACTCTTACCACCACCACCACTGTTACACACCGTCATCACCATCGTCACCACCATCACCACTTCACCACTACACAGTCACTGCCATTACTAACACCACGACTACCATCATAATTACACAGACATCATAACTATTACCATCACCACTTCACACCATTATCACCATCATCACCACTGCATATTATTACCGCCATCGCCACTACCACTATCAACACAGCCACAATTACCAGTACCACCATCACTACACACTGTCACTATCACTATCATCATCACTACCGCGTTGAAGTGGATTATAAGGACTGAACAGGTTTTTATAGTTTTTCGTTTTTTTTTTCTTTTACGTTTGTCATAATGGTAAACCCAAATCTGCACGACGTACTCAAAGGCTCAGTCCAGACAGGTATACACTCGTCTTGCCAGTTTACTCCTTCAGTCTGTGTTTCTTACCCCTCCCTCTTCTTAAGTATATCTTTGTTATCTCCACGCAGCTTCATTAATTTAACGGAAACTTCGCAACTATAAGGAGTTAAAAGTAGCTTTTATTAACCTTTGTAGTATTAAAAGACTTTCATTGTATTAAAATCATCCAACGGTGCGAAAAGAGAAAAAAAAGAAAAAGAAAAAAACCTGAATAAAATCGTCCAGAGGTAGAAAGACGAAATATAAAGCTATGTCATGGGAGTGCAGCGGTTTGATGTTCCTTATTCACATCACTCGGGGCGAGATCTGGTCAGGTCATCCCAGTGTTTACAATCAGAGGGAATCTGATGATAAATTTATACACAAATCAATTTTTTTTATGTATACGGCTCAGGACATCATATTAGTCAGTCCATTCCCTGAGACCGAGCAGTCCTTGTTCTCACTGTGCACCGGCAGAAGGAATTCACCGTGGCACATGCCATCTTCTAAACTCCTTGAGACATCATCATCATCATTAACATTGTTAGTACACGACCACCACATAATCATCATCATTAACCCTGCTACCACCTCCACCACCCACACTGTAAATATCACCATCATCATTATCATCATTATTACACACCGCCACCATCCATCACCACTTCCACTATCCCCACTACAGTCACCACTATCACTACCACCACGATTACCACTACTGTTACACTGCTGTCATCACAATTACTACCATCACCACTACACAATATTACCACCATCACTAACATCACCATCACCACTACACACTATCACCACGACCACTATCACCACTACGAGACTCATCGCAATCAACATTACCACCACCACCACTAATATCATTACCATTACTACCTCGGCCACGATCACCACTACCACGATCACCACTGACACCACAACCAATAATATCATCACGACTGTCACCATCACACACCACAACCCCCACTTCTATCACCACCACCACCACTGCTACCATTATCACCACACTAACCACCACATACTACCATCATTTACCACAACCACCACCACACGCCGCACCACTGCTCCTATCACCTATGACTATCTCCACCAAATGCTGTCACCACCACCACCACCACCAAGAACAGACGTCATGGTATTAAAGGAAGATCGCTGAAGTATAGCCTCAAACCTCTGTAATTCCCAAGGTCATTCCTGAGCTGAACAGAAGAACGTGTCGCGTCAACAGGAATGAAATATAATAAGACTATCGTGTTGAAGAGATGACCCTTCATTATATTATTTTTACTCTGACTTAGCCTAAAATTACAATTTTTCAATCTGAATGATGAACTGTAACGAGAGCTTAACACAAGAATATGGTGCCAGTCATGAAGAAGTCCGGTGGAAAGGATGTAGAGGCACAGTGTTGTCATTTCTCTGCAAGACACATGAAATTAGCTGCGAAATGGTGAAAGTGTGGGCTAAATTATGGTGAAAGTACTATACGACGGCGTCTTTTTAGAAACATACTTTCTATCACTAGACGATTTCATTCAGCTTAGGAGAAACTTTTCGAATTGGAGGGGTTGATTATAGAATTCACGGAGACCCTTAAACGCGATACATCTTTGTTTATCAAAATCGTCTGGAATTAGCAAATAAAAAGACGTCATCAAAATTCGGTGATTTAGGGATAAAGTTTACACCCATCCCTACAACTCTTGCCTCTCCATCCCATTACCTCAAGAGGAGAGATGGTGGCAATGTTGTATAGGGCGCCATGTACGAGAAGCGACTGCCGGAGAATTAATGTGAGTTTAATCCCGTTGGTGCTGTTGTGTTGGTGTCAATAGTTTGAGGCGGCCATCTTCCCCCCCCCCCTTTGTTCTTTTCTTCTTCACAATACTCTTTTTGCAATAGCTTGGCTTCAAATTGCCATAGTTCCATCATGAATGCTGTTATAAGAATACATTCGTACTAGAAAATGATGTTTATCGTGAAAAAAAAAAGGGGGTGGGGACCATAGCATTGTAGTATTCTGCCACTGAGCTAAGTGAAATAAACAGCAAAAAAAAAGAAAACCTGGACAAAGTTAGACTGAAATCAGGATATTAAGTGGTAATATGAATTTAGGCTTCGTCACACCAAATGCTTTTTGGCACGGGGGTCGGGGTGGGGATGAGGACAGTCGAGTCTCTCTCTCAAGCTGATTTCCTCTCCCCTCATAATTTTTCATCAGTGCATACTCCCCTCACACTTTATATCATTCCTTCCTTCCTTCCTTCCTTCCTTTCTAATCCACCTCCATTTTTTCTTCGTCAGTTCTCTCCTGTTCCTCATCCTCTCTTCCTTTTTTTTTTTTTTTTGTTCCATAATTTTTCATTGTTCTCTGATTCTCTTAACTTTCTCTTTCTGTCCACCTTCTTTCTCCCTCCCTCCTCTTTCCTACTCCTGTCTCACTCTCTTCTCCCTCCCCATTCCCTTACTTCTCTCACTCGCTCCTTCCCTCCTTCCTCTTTTTTTCTTTTCCACATTCTCTTCTCATTTTCTTCTCTCCTCTCGTCTTACTCAATCCTTCTCCCTCCATCCCCGTCAACTTCCCTCAGTCTCTATTTCTCATCTCAATCTCTGTTTCACTGTCAATCTTTTACCACCTCTTCTTTCCTTTTCTCTGTTTCTCTATTTCTCTTGTATTTACCTTACTTCTCACGTACTTTTCATCTATTATCATTCCCTCCTTCCCTCTGTTTTCCTTTCCAGTCCTCCCTTCTTATTCTGCTCTCTTTCTCTCTCAACCTTTATTGCTCAGTTGCTTGCTCATATTTTATATTTTCTCTCTTCCACCTCTCGTCTCCTACACTCTTTCTCTTCCTTCCATCTCTCTGTTTTCACTCCATCTCTCCACTTTCTCTCCATCTTTCCGCCATTTGCCTCACTTCTATAATTACTCACCTCGCTCTAATTACTGCCTCGAGGCCATTTGGACTTCAAGCCTCTCACTCTGTCCGTCTGTCGGTCGGTCTGTCTCTGTCTCTGTCTGTCTGTCTGCCTGTCTGTCTGTCTGTCTGTCTGTCTGTCTGTCTGTCTGTCTGTCTCTCTCTCTCTCTCTCTCTCTCTCTCTCTCTCTCTCTCTCTCTCTTATGGTTACATCAGCTTCTCCTACCTTTACCTGTATGTACTTTCATTTGTCATTGCCTCTCTCCCTCTCTAGTTCTCAGTGTCAGTTTCTCTCTCTCTCTCTCTCTCTCTCTCTCTCTCTCTCTCTCTCTCTCTCTCTCTCACCACTTGGGTAATCACCTCTTTTAACCTCGATTCCGTTTCCTTCCCCGTTCTGCCTCATCATTTTCTCATCAAGTCTTCCTCCCTCTCTCCACAATATTCTCTTACTGTCCCTCGTCCTCGCTGTGTGGTTTTCCACTGCGGTATGGTCCACTTCTACAAGATTATGTGTTTCCAAGTTTCCTGGTATTAATTATTGAAGATTTCATTAGAATAAGGAAAGATGCTTAAAGTTTGGATGGGTAGATATAACTTTAAAAATATCTTTACTAAAAAAGTTCCCCTCTCCTTCATACTATAACTATCAGAAAAACAGATGCACTAGATATTGATGTAGGGACGATTGAAACCGTAAAGAGTAATGCTTTGAGACTGTTTGGTCATGTGGAAAGGATGCAGAATGAATGACTGACATAAAAGAGTATATGAGTCAGATGGAAGTGGGTAGGGTGAGGGGGAGAACAATGGTAAGATAATGAGATGGATAACTGAAATGTATGACAGAGGGAAGTGTGAGTTGGAGGGAGAAGGGGGCAGCCAAATGGCAGAGGACAGGGTAACATGAAGGCAATTTGTTTGTTGCCACCACTTATGGAATTAAATCGCTTGCCAATAGATAGTATATATAGACAGTGCACACATCATACATAAAAAAAGATTAAGGAATAATCACGTAATCACGGAGAGTTTGTAGGGATCATGTCACCAGGAAGTTTCGGCAAAGTTTTCCCTACTTTATGTCCTTTCATTCTGATAGTTCTAGATCTTGGGCAATCGTGATATAATCGCTAGAAGAGGGCTATGATGAAGAAGAAGAAGAAGAAGAAGAACAAGAACAAGATGAAGAAGATGATGATGATGATGATGATGATGATGATGATGGCTACTGCGGTAATAAACGGACCAAACAATCATCCCTCGAACTCCAACGATATAATTAGCAATTATTAATAGTTACGAGGACAGGTTATCATTATGGCAGAATATTAGTATGGCAAATGATGCAGATAACATTAACGACCTACACAACACGGTATTTAACGCTCATATTTCAGCACACACACACACACACACACACACACACACACACACACACACACACACACACACACACACCGCAGGTATTATTATTATTCCACACGGCTCTAGTAATTTCAGACATGTCCCCATAATTATTCAATTTTGACGATAATCGCTTTATAGTACTATGCAAATTATCGGACTGATCAAAACCCATGTGATGAAAGGGAGATGTGTGTGTGTGTGTGTGTGTGTGTGTGTGTGTGTGTGTACTTTTACTGGGTCTGTAATATGTGTCGCAGTTATCATATGTGTAGTTGAATTTTGTAATTGTAGATGAGCTGAAAACTGGATGAGAGAGAGAGAGAGAGAGAGAGAGAGAGAGAATCAACTAGACCCTTATTAACCATAATAATGAGCACAACTCTAGCTTCCTCTTCCAACTAACGGCAAAAGATGCTGTATTGTTATTCAGCAAAGTCTGTCAAAATAGCTTCCAAGATCAGCAATCACGTAGTGTAAGGAAGCTCCCTTACAACTTTCCTTGGGTGATTTATATTGCATATTACACCTAAATGTTCTCTTCTGTGTTACATAAAACCTTCCAATATCGTCATACTCCGCATAGGTAGCGCACTAAAGGATATTAACCACCTTTATCTAAAAATAAATCTTTATGGATGAGGTGTTACGGAACCTTCTTACTCGACGAAATTACGGGCCCAAGTGTTAGTATTTATATCATCAGCTTCTCATAGCCCAATGAACTCTTTTATTAAACAACAAGGAATGCCAAGAAATTTTATCACGTAAGAATGTCATTAAGGTTTGAGTGTTGATATATCACTGTTTCACACACACACACACACACACACACACACACACACACACACACACACACACACACACACACACACACACACACACACACATTTCTTTCCCTATCCTCTTCTCCCATTCTCCTCTACCATCAGTCTTCCACTCTTTCCTCTTCCTCTGCTTCGTTTCCTTATCTTTTTCTTTGCATTCTCCTCTTTCCTTCCTCCCATCGTCTCTTATTTCCTCTTTTCAATCAACTCTTTCCTCTTCCTTCATTCTACTCTGCCTCCTTCTTTCCCTCTTCCACTATCCTTCTTTCCTTCTCTCTCCTCCTCTTCCTACCTTCCCTCTCCTTCTCTATCCTTCCTTCTTGTCCTATCCTACCTACCTATTTTTAATGAGAGGAAGAAGGAACCAAAGGCTAGAAGCCCGCAAAACAGTTCCTCCCAAGAAAAAAATATACAAAAGAGAGTCAAATTCAAGATCCGTTAATTTCGAGATGCCTGGACACATTGCGTTTGAAAGACTGGAGATCATAGGAAGTAAGAAATGCAGACAGAGGGAGACAGTTCCAGAGTTGACCTGCTGCATATATGAAGGACTGGGAGTAACGGTTAACTCTTGCATTAGAGAGTTGGACAGAAAAGGGATGAGAGTTTGTTGTTAGACGGGTGCTACGAACCCGTCGTAGAGGTGGAGGGATGCAAGCAGACAGTTCAGAGGAGCAGTAACCTTGGACGCAACGTTAGAAAAGAGATAAAGAGGCAACAGTGCGGCGAAGAGACAGAGGTTGAATGGAGCAAGTAAGAGGAGGAGAGTTAATGAGACAAAAAGCCTTTGACTTCACCCTATTGAGAAGAGCTGAATGTGGGGAGCCTCCCAACACATGAGAGTTGTACTCTACACAGGGGCGAATAAAACCCGTGTATAAAGTCAGTAACTGTGCCGGGGTAAAGAAGGTACGGAGTCGACTTAGCACACCTGATCTCTTGCAAGCAGATTTTACAAGAGATGTAATAAGAACTTTCCAAGATAAATCCCGAGTGAATGAAACCCCAACCATGTTCGAGGATGATGCAGGATTAAGCTGAATATTATTAAACATTAGTGGGTACTATATGGAAGATTTTGTCGGGTTGATAGGTGTAAGAACTGAGTGTTTGATGCATTAAAAACAACGAGATTACTCTTATCCCAGTTAGAGAGTTAGAGATATGAGCCAAGTCAGATATTAGGTGTGTCATAGCCTCATCCTTTGTTTGTTGAAGTAGCTGCTGGGATGGACGTTGCGCGAACTGAATGGAAAGGTGAAGGGTGGAATCATCAGCATGCGAGTGGATAGGGTTAGATGTACAGCTTACAAAATCATTGATGAATAAAAGGAAGAGAGTTGGTGATAGGACAGAGCCCTGAGGAACACCACTGTTGATAGATCTAGAAGAACTATGACCGTCTACAGCAGCGGCTATAGAACGACCAGAAAGGAAGCTGTAGATGAAGGCACAGATAGAAGGATAGAAAACGTAAGAGCGCAATTTGGAAATTAAAGATTTATGCCAGATTCGATCGAAAACCTTTGAGATGTCAAGTGCAATGGCAAAGCTTTCGCCAAAGTCCCGAAAGGAGGATGACCAGGAGTCTGAAAGGTAGGTGAGAAGATTGCCAGTGGAGCATCCTTGACGGAACCCATACTGACGATCAGAAAGAAGGTTGTGATAGGAAAGGTGCTTTAAAATTTTTCTGTTAAGAATAGACTCGAAAACTTTTGAGACATAGGATGTTAAAGCAATTGGACAATAGTTTGGGGGTTGAGAATGGTCACCCTTCTTTGGGACTGGCTGAATGAGAGCAAACGTCCAGCAAGAAGGAAAAGTACAAGATGAAAGACAAAGGCGAAAGAGTTTACAGTACCTAGGCAGTGTGTAAGCACCGAAACACAGTTCATGAGGACAACAGAAGAGACTCCATGAGGCTCATATGCCTTGTTAGTATTCAGGCCAGTGATAGCAGAAAATACATCAGCTGAAGAAATTTTAATGTCACCCGTGAGGAAGTCAGAGGGGGGAAGTGATGGAGGAACAGCACTGGAATTGTCTAAGGTGGAATTGGAGGAGAAAGTCGGAACAAAAAGATCTGCTTTATCAGTAGAAGAAATAGCTACGGAGCCATCAGAGTAGAAAAGAGGAGGGATGGATGATGAGGTAAAGTTGTTAGAAAGGTTTTTGGCAAGGTGCGAGAAGGAGCAGAAAGAATTCGAGGCGTAGAGTTGAGAGCATTTAGTACGGATGAAATTATTTTTAGCAGTGCGAAGAACAGACCTAGCACGATTCCGGGCAGAAACATAAAAAAAGACGTTATTCAGGGATGGGTTGGTTCCTTTCCTTGTTGCGGACAGCGTTAGAACAAGCGTGATTAAACCAAGGCTTTTTGCATTAGTCAATGGATATGAGAAAGGAATGTATTCCATGCCCAAGAGAATAACCTCCGTAATGCGCAAGACACACTCAGATGGCTCTCAGCCATGGAAGCAATAATCATTCCAGCGAAAATCAAAGAACTACATCCTGAAGGCCTCCCAATATGCAGCTCCAAAGTGCCACAGACGAGGTTTCTTTTGAGGGTCCACAGGCTGTACCGGAGTGATAGGACAGGTTAAGGTAATAAGACTGTGATCAGAGGAGCCCAATGGAAAGAAAAGATTATTAGTGTAAATTGAAGGATTAGTTGTAAGGACGAGGTCAAGTATGTTGGAGGTCTCTTCAAGGCGGTCAGGGATACGGGTAGGGTGCTGTACAAGCTGCTCTAGGTCATTAAGGATAGAGAAGATGTAGGCTTATTCTCCAGGTGGATCAGTGAAAGAGGAGAGCCAAAGGTTGTGGTGAACATTGAAGTCTCCTAGACTGGAGATTTCAGAGAAAGGTGGAATGGATAGAATGTTTCATCATAGAGGTAAGATAGTTGAAGAATTTTTGATAGTCAGTAGAAATAGGGGATAAATAAACAGTGCAGATATATTTAGTCAGAGAAAGACAGGAGAATCGAAGCCAGAGAGTAGAGAATTCAGAAGAATGTAGTTCAGGAACACGTGAGCAAGATAAGTCGTTGCGTACATATACACAACAGCCACCTTTGGCTTTGAAATGAGTATAGAGAAATTAGGAGGATACAGAAAAGGGTTTGCTGTCAGTTACCTTAGACAGCTGAGTGTCGGTTAACAAGAGGTGAGGTTTTGAGAAGGAGAGGTGGCGTTCAACAGAGAGAAAGTTAGAGGAAAGGCGGCGAATGTTGCAGAAATGAAGAAGTGAGTCAGACAGTGGCTCCAGGCAGCTCGTAGAGTCGTCACCGGGAGAGAGGCGGATGGTGGGGCATTTATGGTCCCCCCCCCCCCACGGGGACTCCGAGGCATGGTTATTAGTCGCAATTTTCTTTTTGAATTTTAAAAAGGAAGTGTAGTGAGTACTGTGCATATAGTTTGGTGTTGACAGTTAGAGACACTTTTATTGGAGAGCATGCTGGCCTATTCTCTGTGTTACTGAAACACTAAAAAAGTTCAGCAAAGGGGGATGTCCATGAACTAGTCACGAGGGCTGATGAAACGGGAGCTCCAGGTCTCCCAGTCATCAGCTTTCCACCCAGCTTGGGAGTACTGCCCAGCTCGACTGGTGCCACAGTCCACTCCTCCTATTTGGTTAATCTCCCTTTCCACCCTCACACTTTCACACACAAACAACTTCCATTCAGTAGTAATAAAACATCCTCTCTCTCTCTCTCTCTCTCTCTCTCTCTCTCTCTCTCTGTCTCTCATTGCAGCCTGAGAACTTTTTACCACCTTATACCTTCCTTTTTTCGTGAATACTCAGAGAGAGAGAGAGAGAGAGAGAGAGAGAGAGAGTCCATATATATTATCCTACAGAGTATAGATCATGAATTACGGTTTCTTCTGTTCAGGTTTTATTAGAAGAATCAAGTTTCACTGTCTTCCAGCTTTTGGTTACTTCCACTATGCCTCAAAGGAAAAAAAAAACTCTTTTCCACCAATCCTGCCTCCATTTTACACCGTGTACCACAGCACGTTCAAGCGCTGCAAGGAATTTTTTTTTTTTACCTATATACATCCGCCTATTTATATCAGCAATTATCTATCTGTCTATCTATCTAATGCTTCAGTATCTCTAATCTGTCTCTGTCTGTCCCTGTTGCTTTATCTCTGTCTGTCTGTCTGTCTCTGTCTCTCTCTCTCTCTCTCTCTCTCTCTCACACACACACACACACACACACACACACACACACACACACACACACACACACACACACACACACACACACACACACACACACAAAATTAACATATATATACATAATACATAATATGGTTAGGAGTCTTCACTGGACCAAAGAGAAGAGCAATTACACACAGAGCGTGTATTTGCATCGAGTGAGCGTGTTTGTATTGGGCTCATTCTTATTTACAGTTAATGTGGTTAGCATTGTCCGAGGAATGTGAGAGTGCTTGGTTTTATCTGTTTCCCTCTTTAAGCTATCTTTTCTTCTCCTCTGACTCCTCTCTCCTTTCGTCTCCTCTCCTCCCTCCTTCGTTCCCTCTTTCCTATCTCCTTCCCTCTTTCTCTATCCTTTCTATCCTATGTTCTCTGCCGTCTTCCTTATTCCTTTCTCCTCCTTCCTCCCATTTCTACCCTCTGTATTCTATCTCCTTTCCATTCTCATTCTCCTCTCCTGGTCACCTCTTCTCCCTTCTTCCTTCCATTTTTCATATCTTCCTCTCTCAACCTCTACCCTCTCCATTCTATCTTCTCTCCCACTCCCCTCCCCTCCTTCCCTCCATTTCTACCCTCCCTGTCCTATCTTCTCGTCTCCCTCACTCCTCTCTTTTCGCCGTCTCTCCTTCATTCTTCCTTCCCTCTTCCTACCTCCTTCCCTCCGCCTGCACCTTCTTTCCTCCATTTCTCCAGCCCCTTGAAATTGCTACATAAGTTCATCATTTTTACCTTTGCTTCATGTACAGTACATGTGCAAACTTAATCAGCATATTTCTTTCGCTGAGGAAAATAATAAAAGTTTGCACGTGTGCCTTGAAGCTCATTATCAAAACATCTATCTCTATACGAGTGAATGACGTAAAGAAGGGAAATGTTATGGTTAGGGGGAGGAAATTCTGATCATGTTCACTTGTGCATGAGTGGACAAAAAATTATGGCTGGTTACCTTCATATGCATTTCTTATTACTGAAATGTGGAAAATTTATGTGTACAGTGTGTTCTGTTTGTATGTGTGTGTGTGTGTGAGAGAGAGAGAGAGAGAGAGAGAGAGAGAGAGAGAGAGAGAGAGAGAGAGAGAGAGAGAGAGAGGATAAAAAAAGGTATTTGGCTATACAGTACTTACAACACGAAGGATCTACATGACCACGTATCCCTGCAGGTCTGTGAACAACTATTTGCATGTTCAAGAATGTCATAAGAAAAAGGAAAAAAATATGGTATACTGCTTGAGTAATAACAAAACAAGTATAGGATGCACTGTTAAAAGGAAGAATATGCATGACCATTTTGTGCATGTTTGTTTGCTAAGGAAGATATTAGGAACAAAAGAAAGGAGCTGCGTGAACACGTAAATGAAGTATATACCTGACATGTACATAATATTCATGAACATAATTAGGCTTACAAACATACGTACATACATACATGCAAGCATTCATTCATTTATTCATTCATTCATTCACATATTCATACATGCATTCATACATGCAAGCATTTATCCATTCATTCATACATACATACATACATACATACATCCAAGCATTCATTCATAGGGAGAGTGAGAAAAAGTAAGTGGCTGGTGTCTTGATACGAGGAGGGGAAAGAACATGAGAGAGAGAGAGAGAGAGAGAGAGAGAGAGAGAGAGAGAGAGAGAGAGAGAGAGAGAGAGAGATGGTTGACCAGTGATTGCTGTTGGTGTGTGTGTGTGTGTGTGTGTGTGTGTGTGTGTGTGTGTGTGTGTGTGTGTGTGCGTGTGTGTGTGTTTTTAATGCAAAAAATTCTAAAACGGACAGTGACACAGGGAAGCTATTTAATATGAAATGCAAAATTCCCCTTTTCGTGGTATACTATAACTTTGATCCATTTACGTACTGTACAGTATATATCAGTTTATATAGCTATCAGTCTATTCCCAGACGCCTTAATACCAAAAGAGGTGGTGGCAAACGAATCACTTTGTCTTCCGCCATTAGGCTGCCCTCTCTCCTCCTCACACATATACTTCTCCACTCCATCTCTCTATCCTTTCCTCAGTCTCACTCTTCCCCTTTCCCAGAAATCATCTCACTCTCATTCACTCTCCTCGTCAGTCTCTCATATCGATCCACATGGCCATTCTCTCTCAAGGTACTTTTCCTAATGATTTCTCAGCATTAAAAATGTTTCAGGATATTATTTCAAATATTTTCTTCAATATTCCAAACGTCAAGACCTAAAGAAATGGGAGTTTATATGTGCTCTTGTAGTTTGTTCATTATTAATACTATTATTACTGAGCTGTAGTAGTAGCAGAAATACTAGTAGTGGTAGTGGTGGTAGTAATATTTGTAGTGGTGGTAGTAGTAGTAGTAGTAGTAGTAGTAGTAGCAGTAGTAGTTGTAGTAGTTGCAGTTTTAGTAGTAGTAGCAGTAGTATTATCAAAACATCATCATCATCTTCATTATTATTATTATTATGATTACTATTATTATTATTATTATTATTATTATTATTATTATTATTATCATTATTATTATTATCATCACAATAATCATTCTCATTATCATTTCATCGCAGGCAGAGAAATCATGTTAATTTCCTCCTAGAAGGCAACCAATATCCAGGAATCAAAGAAAAAAAGCCAAACACCGATATTTTTCAAGACTCTTTTCTGTACTCGCCTCTGAAGAGTTTTAGATTAGGTTGTCGGTGACTTGGATGCTCCAGCCCCACCTCCAGCACACAACATGTCTCCCAAATAACAAAACTCTTCCATACACTCAAGAGATTCACCAGCAAGTTCAATCCTTTCACGTCTGACGATCTCCACCTGCTCACCCCGGCACGCCGTACACATAAAATCAGCATTATCTCGCAGTCTACCTCTGATACCACTACATCTCTTATGCACCCATTTATCACACACACTGCACAAGATGGAATTACTTCCCACGCCCTTGTGGCAAACTGCACATGGCCACTCTCCCTCGTCTTTGACAGTACCGCCACCAACCCTAGATATCATCACTTTTGTTTTATCTGCATTTACCCTTGAACCCTTTTGCCCCATACCATCTCTCCACTTCCTAAACCTTTCCTCCGCCTCCCTTTCATTCTCTGAAATCAACACCAAATTATCAGCATACAACAACTCCCACGGGAATCCGTTTCTAAAGTCACGTGAAAGGGCTTCAAGCACCATGATAAACAACATGGGACTCAAGACTGACCCATGATGCACAACAACATTCACGGAATTCTCATCACTCAAATGTCCGTTCACTCTCACCTGGGTGTGAGCACCCACATACATGGCCATAACCACCCTAACCAGCCACTCCTCCAAGCCAAGCTTTCTCATTGCCCACTTCACCACCTCTCTAGGGACTCTGTCAAAGGCCTTTTCCAAATCAACAAAAACAAAATAAAGATCCCTTCTCCTACCAATATATTTTTCCTGAAGCTGTCGAACAATGAATATGGGATCAGTGGTCCCCCTACCTGGCATAAACCCAAACTGCATCTCATCAATATTCACTCTTTCTCTAATCATACCTTCTAAAACTCTCTCCATTACCTTCATTATCTGATCTAAAAGCTTTATACCTCTATAATTTCCTCTTTCCAGGGCATCACCCTTCCCTTTATACACATTTACAATTACACTCTTCAGCCAATCATCTGGGACAACACACTCATAAATAATCCTGTTTATCAGGTCAGTGACTAAACTCACCCCTAT
>NC_137057.1:13276135-13391135 GCF_032717465.1 Coenobita brevimanus | reverse complement strand
CAAAACAATGAGAGAAGCGGAGGAAGACGAATGCTGGAGTAGTAGGATATGCAGATAATTTGCAGCAAAGTGAAATACAAGAGGTGACAAGCTACAGAAAGTTAGACAAACGGGGGGAAGGTGAATTCTGCTGAAAGAGGAGAGGAAAGGAGAGTATTACAAAGGAGTACAAAGGAGAGCAAATAACAATTGAATTATTGGTCCATTCGTGGCTGTTTGATATTGAGAAGGTTATAAATAACAAATGTAATCTATCAGCTAAAGATAAGTATGGAAAAGCAGGAAGGCTCCCACCACCACCTCCAACCTTTCAGTCGAAGCACATAGGAAATAAAGAGACGGAATACCATGCAGCATAGAAAAACACTCTTGGAAATTTTAGTGGAAGGAAAAAAATTTTTATTCTACACCATAATCCTGAAAAGGAACGTAACTCTAAGCATTGCCGCTGGCGTGGAACGACGCTTTACCATAAACATGCCGGTGACATCGAATTAGAGTAAGCTATAGAAAACTGCGAACAGTTATGGGAAAGGAACGAAGGTCCCTGGTATTTACCCGACCCCACTCTACCGTCCCAAGCACACAGGCGGTCACCTTTATTCGGATGTTCTTGCTTATATGTTTACATGTTAATGGCACATGTGCAGTGCAGTTCGTGAAGTTCGTGATACCTTCTGCGAATCAACGAATGACAGGATGGGTTTCGGAAGCTAAAAAAACACGTCGCCAGTACACTAGACGGTTCTCCTCACATCTGTAAGAAAAAATCTAATTTAGAACTCTGAAAAAATGATCCGGGGAGACCAGCCAGGGAAGCCAGCAAATTTCCGAACCCACGGCCATTGAGGGGTTAAGTAAGCAACATTTATCGATGTTGTTCTGCAGGTGTATCTTCCAGGCTCTTGGAAAAAACAAAACAAAAAAACATACACACCGCAGAAATGTGTTACTCATGAGTGATCATACTTAGCTGGGGGCTCTATGACATAGTTATCCAAGAGATTTTTAAAGGTTAGTGCTGTACCATAGATTACAACATTTGAGGAGAGTTTGTTCCATATATTTACAACTTTATTAAAGAAGAAAAGCTTAGCTTCATGTAACTGAAATTGTTTGCCGATAATTTTATGCACATTAGTACTGTATAGTTGAATGAACAACTGTGATGTATTTATCAATGGCCAAGTTACTGTGTCCTTGGAATATTTTGAATGCTTCAATTAAATCTCTTCCTATGTTAGGGTAAAAATATTCGGAGCATTCAAACGTTCCACGTATATATATATATATATATATATATATATATATATATATATATATATATATATATATATATATATATATATATATATATATATTAATCTCAATCTAGGAATCATCTTTGTCACCTTTTGCTGTATTATCGGAAGTTTCTCCATATCTCTTTTATAATACGAAGACAAAGTTGAATGTAATGCACCAAGAGTGGGCGTACACAGGAATTATACAAAGTGTGGATGATATATGCGGTTTTATATTCAAGTGTTCTACCTATGAATCCAACCAGTTTCATTATTTTTTTTTTAACAGCTTCTGTACATTGTTTGTTTGGTGTCATATCATTCGTTACTATAACTCCTAAATCTTTGTCATGGTTTACCCTATCAAATAATCTTCATTAATATAACTCACGTACATTAAAAAATATATATATATATATATATATATATATATATATATATATATATATATATATATATATATATATATATATATATATATATATATATATATATATATATATATATATATGACCTACCACTGAACCCTGTGGCTCTCCAATTGCAACATTTACCTAGTCTGATTCTCTTCCATTTATTACAACTCTTTGCTTTCGTCCAGTGAGCCAATCTTTGATCCCCCCAAGCATCTGCCGCTGAAACCATGCACCATTAGTTTCTGAAGGAGCATTTTGTGTGGAACATTGTTAAAAGCCTTTTGTAAATCGAGATAAATCGTTTCCCTTTATGAATATTGGAGTTAAATCTGCAAACTTCCATTAGTGTGGCATGTACTGCTCTTAAGTGACTATTTAAAAAGTTCAGATAAAGTCTTTGCTACTTCAATGAGTATATTTTATTTTCATATGCATGGAGATATTTTGTCTGGTCCCAGTGTTTTATTCTCCTTTAATTTGCAAAATTGCAAGTAGTACATTATTTTCACTAACTGTAATATCATCATTTATGTTGCCCTCTTCTATAGGAATCACGGAACCACAGGAATGATATGTGTATTTTCAATTGTAAATACTGGCTTGAAGAATCTGTGCTTAGGGGTCCGATTGTTGGAGTTATTACCTTTCTGTTTCTCATGTAACTGAAATAGTGTTTGGGAACTGATTTACTGATACTGGTAACATATTTCTCAAGGTTTTTCTTACTGTGTTTAATTAAATTCTTGGCTATCCATCGAAAAGCATCACAATTGTTTTTATCATCTTGACTCTGTGTGGTATTATAATATTTGTATGGAAGATTTTTTGTTGGGAAACGATGTTTAATATTAGAGTACTACCATTTGGGTTTAGAATTTTTGTATGGCTTTCTGTTGCACATTCAAATACATAACTTCACTGCACTGTTGAGGGTTTCTGTAAAAAAAAAAAAAATCCATGCATCATTGACATTGTTACGTCTCTCTCCTACACTACTGCCACAGGCTCCAATAGCAGTAGTTCAGTAAAGGAAGGACTTTGCCCAGTGAGTTGTTCTTCTTATGGTCAGCCTTTCGGTGTGCAACAAGGAGATCAGCTCAGGTGTTGTAAATCAACACTGGCTTCTTAAGTTCGTTGTCTTTGTTTCCCAAATAATTACACGTAATGCTTGAACTTCACTGTTTTCACAAGTACCGTTGATATACAATCTGCAATGACACTGAGCCAAACTCAAGCTGAACTAACTCCTCTAGTCCCTTCCTCATCCTTATGTAAGCCTGCATTACACTCGAATCTTCTAGTTTACTCTAGCACCTGCAGTTACCAAATCAGAGACACACAAAACATGCCAGAGTTTTGTAACATTATATAACACTCTTAATGTTTTAGCATACAAACTGAAATTAAATTACGTAATTTAACAATCACATAAATAAAAACATTATAGAGAAAAAGTGCATAAAATTTTATGTACAACTTACAAAATACCTCTGCTCACTAATAGCATGCTAACTGGCAACTTTTCATTTTTTTTTTTTTTGGACTGTTGACCATTGGGGCCGAAGCCCCTGGTCATTAAGACCATATATATATATATATATATATATATATATATATATATATATATATATATATATATATATCCATGCATATAAACATACACTCTTTCATGCACACGTCTATCTATCTATAGCCCGACGCCCTAATCCCGCAAAGGGTGGCCGCAGACAAAACGCCTCCAAGTCACTCTGTCACCCACCATTTGAGTCCCCTCCCTCATATACCTCTCAACTCCATCCCTCCACCTCATCCTCGGTCTACCCCTCCCTCTCCCTCCCTCCACCTCACCTACATACACCCTCTTAGTCAGTCTTTCATTCTCCATTCTCTCCACATGTCCAGACCACCTCAGTGTATTTCTCCTAATCTTTTCAACCACATCCACATCTACCCCGCAACGTTCCTTCACTTCTTCATTCGTCAACCTGTCCCTCCACGTCACTCCACATGCTCCTCTCAAGTAACTCATTTCCACTGCTCTCACTCTTGACTTGTTCCCCTCTTGCAAGATCCACTCCTCGCTTCCATACGTCAGGGTAGGGATCACAATACTATCATGCAGTGACTTCTTAACTTCCATACTCACCTCCCTATTTCTCATCACTGCTTTCAGTGTACCAACAACCTTTCTCCCCTGCTGTACCCTTTCACATACTTCATCCCCCAAGGTTCCATCCTTACTCATCACACTACCCAAGTACTTGAATGCACTCACATTCTCCATATCCTCACCATCCAACCTCACTGCACACTCTGTGACTTCATTCCTCTCAAACACCATAACTTTACTTTTGTTTACATTAACTTTCAGCTTCCTCCTCCTACACACTGTCCCAAATTCATTCACCAAACCTTGCAACTCCCATTCATCTTCACTCAACAATACTGTATCATCAGCAAACAGCAACACCGGAAGCTTCCAAATCTCACCCTCATTCATTAGGGCCACCCCCACATCCACTGCCCTACCTTGTACCTCCTTTACAACCCCATCCATATATATATTAAACAGCCATGGAGACATTACACACCCCTGTTTCAGTCCCACATTGAGATCAAAGAACTCACTCAGATCACCATCCACTCGCACCATAGCCCTAGCTCCGTCGTACATACTCTTCACAGCACTTAACAATTTCCCCTCCAGTCCATATATTCTTAATGCCTTCCTCATACGTTGCCTATCTATTCTGTCATAAGCTTTCTCCAAGTCCATGAAGGCAGCATACACTTTCCTTCCCTTCTCTAGATACTTCTCCACTAAACATCTTAGAACAAATATCTGATCTACACACCCTTTTCCCTTCCTAAATCCCCCTTGTTCTTCTCCAACTAGCTCCTCTGTCATATGCCTAACCCTATCAATGAGTATTCTACCATATATTTTACCAGTCACACTAAGAAGACAAATACCCCTATGGTTACCACATACTTCTCTCTCCCCTTTTCCTTTGTACAGAGGAACAATAATACCTGATTTCCAGTCTTCTGGAACCCTTCCCTCTTCCCAAGCCAATCTACATAACTTCCATATCCACTCCACAACAATCTCACCCCCATACCTAAGCATTTCACCACACACTCCATCAATTCCTGGGGCCTTTCCCAGCTTAATCTTCTTCATCGCTTCCAATACTTCCGACCTGCTGATCTCTTCCTCCCTCCTCTCAACTCTTCTTCTCACAGCCATTCCCCAACCACTTATACTCACACTGCTCTCACTCTCTACATTCAACAAATCCTCAAAGTGCTCCTTCCATCTCCTCAATTTCTCTCTCTTCTCCACCAACAATCTATTATTCCTATCTTTCACTCCCCTACTATTTCCCCTTTCACACTGCCTTACTTTCTTTACCTCCTTCCAAAACAATTTCTTACTCTCCCTCCATTTCACACTCAGATTCCTCCCAAACTCTTCATCCACTTTCTTCTTACTCTCCTTCACCAGTCTCTTAACCTCCCTTCTCCTGCTCACATATACCTCTCTCTCATCTTCTCCCCTACCTCTACTCGCCAACCATTCACCATATGCCTTCTTCTTTTGTTCCACAGCTCGTTTCACCTCATCATTCCACCATGCTGTCCCTTGCACACCCTTGCATCTCCTCCTCACTCCACAAACCGCCTCACACGCTGCGCTTATCTCCTCTGTGAATATCTTACATACGTCTTCCACCCCTTCCATCTGCTCTAGCTCATACCTTCCCAATCTTTCTTCCACTATGCTCTTATACTCTGTCCTTTTCTCACTATCTCGCAATTTCTCCACTCTTCTCACAGGAGCTGCTTCCTCCTGTCTTCCCCTTCGCCTCCTCAACCACTTTCTTTGCAGCTCTACCTTGGCCATCACTAAGTGATGGTCCGAGACTCCATTCCCCCACCCTCTCCACACCCTTGCATCCAACACTTGTCTTCTCATTCGCTCATCCACACACACGTAGTCTATCATTGCCTTTCGTTCAACAAGTTCACCATCCATCCTCCTCATTACTCTCCATGTATACTGGTGGATCATCTTATGACGAAAGTAGTAGTTGGCTATTGCCAACCCCTTACCAGCACAGATGTCCACCAAAGCACTACCATTCCCATCTACTTCAGCAAGCAACCACTCCACCCACTTGTACATTCCCAACTTTGCCATTCATGTCTCCAATCAACAGCACTCTCTCGCTCCTCTCAAACTTGTCCATACATGCTTCTACTCTCGCCCAAAACTCATCTTTCACTCTTGCCTCTCGATCCTCTGTTGGAGCATACACACATACAATCGCCCATGCTTGTATACCTACTTTCATCCTCACCCATACAATCCTTGCACCCACTGTTCCATACTCTCTTATATTCTCCTTCCACTTCTTGCTTATCATCAGACATACTCCCTCTCTTGCCCTCTGATTCTCATTGACTCCCGCACATCTACCTACACCGTATTTCCATTCTCTCATCCTTTCACCTCTCATTTAGTTTCAGTCAATCCACATATATCCACTTTTGCATCCTCAAGCACCTGGACAATCTCTCTCTCTTTCACTTCATCATTCACTCCTCTCACATTCCACGTTCCTACCCTCAGAATGTCCTTTGTCCGTTCCTTAGTCGTCAACGTATGGTCCGTCTGGGTCCGAGGCACTTTATTTGCTTTTTTAGTTAGTTCTTTTTACGGGGTGGGGCACTAACCCACCACCAACCCTTTTAGTTGCCTCGTACGACAAGCAGGGATACTGGGGGAGTATTCTTGAAACCTCCCTACCCCCAGGGGGTACATATATATAATCATTTTTATTTTATTATTTTTTGTATTTTTATTTATTTATTATTTTCTATTTTTTATGTTTTTTTGACCTTACTCTATTTATAAACAATAATGCCTAATCTAAAGACCCTAAAACTAATCACCTAACAGACAAATCGCTAACCTATACCAAATCCTAAAGAGAAAAATAACTAAACCTACACTAATGGTAAAAAGACCTCGACCAAGAGAACACCATCGACTGCCGATATGTAATGCCTTTCTACAATACATAGCTGCACTCATCACCTGCTGACTGTCAGTCGAGGCACAACTGAATATAGGGGACATCAGTATACGAAAGGGAACCAGACGAGTTAGCAGCATTTCCATACACTGTACGTCAGCTGTCGGCCCTAATCAAAACAACTTAAACAAGATGGTATAATGTACTTACAAAAAGCGAAGACCTCGCCCACAGAACACCATCGACTGAAAGCACACTTGCACTCATCAGCTGGTGACTGTCAGTCGAGGAACGGGATTTAATGTAGGGGACATCAATATTAGAAATAGATCAGTAGGAAGGAGGAGCTATTTCAAATATGTGAACTATCAACCCTAATTAATATTACAATACTGTATATACATATTTACAATTGATAAAAACCATAACCACACAGTAAAAAAGTTACATCACTCTGATCAGTCTGGACTCTCTCTTAAGAAAGCCATCAATTTATCAGTCAGAACAATGTCCCCATCACCCAGGATGGTGGAAAGGGTGAAGGGGACATCTGCGCCACAGTAATTTATAAGCGAAGCACGTTCACGAATAAATCGCCGACAGTGCAGGATGATATGACTGATAGATAATACCGCATCACAGATGTCACAGTGTAGTGGGAATCGTCTTTCCGTATAAGGTTTCATGTGCGTTACTATGGTGGCATTAAGCCGTAAACGAGCCAACACTTTTTCTTCACGGCGACTGGGACGTTTGTCAGTGTCCCAGTCACCCAGGTATGGATTACATGTTGGAATATTTAGTCTGGTCCACTGACCTTGCACAGAAGAGTTATTGATTTCTTTCCGAGAGAGAGACTCTATCGTAGATCACGAGGAATGTCCCAAGTCTCCTGGAGCTCTACAGCCAACTTTGCAAGTAAGTCAACCTGTTCATTGCCGTAGATCCAACAATGACCAGGCACCAAGATCTGCATGAATGACTTGTTACCTGAATACAACTTATTAATGATGCGACCCTGGATTTCGTGCGAGTCTGTAGCGCAAGATGCAATTGCCTGAAGAGCTGATTTTGAATCTGAAAATATGACAGATGAGTCATGCCGAGAATTTAGAGCATAGTCTATGGCTTTGTCAATAGCAAAAAGCTTAGAGGTAAACACAGATGTATGAGTCGGCAACCGATACCTGAGGGCACATTCAGTCAAACACACACTACGAGTAGCACCCACACATTCACTCAACTTGGAGCCGTCAGTGTACAACTGATGGGACCCCAAGTGACGAACAATGATATTTCGAAAGAAGTGGTGGACCTCTTCCTCCGTCGCCTTGGTCTTAGGTGCTGGGAGCCATGTTACATCAACAGTAAAGTGAGGTGGCTCCCAAGATGCTATATTTTTAAACAACAACTTGTCACAGTCACTGAGGTCCACATCAAGCTCCTGAGTCAGTAAGTGGAGAACGGCAAGTGGCCGACACACCCCCTGCATAAGATGGTAGTATTGATGCAGGGGGGTGCAGGCCACATTGCTGGTATTACTTTTCCTTGATGTTCTTAAGCCATAGGATAATGCCAGGTGGTCGTGGCGAATACGGAGAGGAGGGACATTCGCCTCCACTTCTACGATCTACAATGGTACACAAGATGGCCCAAGGACAAATTTGCAAACATTTATGCTGCAATAAATCCAACCTTTTCGACTTGGCATCGGATGCTGAGCAATACACCTGTGTGCCATGGTCTAGCTTCGATTGAATAATGGACTTATACACCATTAATAAAGATTTTTTGTCGGCACCCCATGTAGTACCTACTGTGTACTTGAGGACATTTAACAGTTTATCACAATGAGCTAGCAAATTATTAACATGAATTTTGAAGTTCAAATGACGATCAAGATGTAGGCCCAAAAACTTAACAGAATTTTGAAAAGGTACCGCCAGATTATTCAAAACTAAGCACCGATTAGGTACGTTCTGATTAGTGAAGGCTACAGTGGCAAACTTAGGGACAGAAAACTTAAATCCCCACAGCAAGGCCCATTGGTGGATGGAATCGAGGGCTGCTTGAATCCGCCCAGCCAAAAATTGTGCATTACGGGAAGAGTGTCATATTGCACAATCGTCAGCAAAGAGTGAGTATTTATGATTCCTCGGGATGGGAGCTGATGACAGAATATCATTGATCATAATCCTAAATAAAGTGGGACTAAGCACACTTCCCTGCGGCACTGCGTTTTCCTGGATAAATATATCCAATGTTATGTTACGGGGCAATTTGACAGGGAAAGTCCTGTTCCTTATGGAATTTGAAATAAAAATAGGCAAGTTATCTCTCAAACCATAGTCGTAGACCTTCATTAGTATCCCGTGTCACCATGTCATGTCATAGGCTTTATGGATGTCTAAGAACATCCCTATCATGAATTCTTTATTGACAAATGCCTTCGCAATATAATGCTCCAAATTCATTAAATGATCTAGTGAACTTCTGTATTTATGGAAGCCACATTGTTTAACATTTAACAAATTCTTTGACTCCAAAACAAGAAGTAGCCTATTATTTACCATTTGTTCCATGACCTTACATAGACAAGAAGTCAACACAATAGGACGAAATGAAGTGGGATTCATAAACGACCAGCCTCTTTGGGTATCGTTATAACTTGTGCAAAGTGCCATGAGTTTGGTAAGGTTTGAGATGCCCAAATCTCATTGTACAATGATAACATCTAATCAGGTTGTTCTGATTAAGATCCTGGATCATACCGTACGTGATGGTATCTGGTCCAGGACTGGTGTCTTTACAAGATTTAAGAGCAAGGAGTACATCTAGCGAAAACTCTTGGTTGTACGGGAAGTCTACGTCTTCTGTGGCAAAGTCGAATATCTATAGCTCAGCTGTGCATTTATGATGTTGGAAAAACTGGTCATAATTGGGTGAGCTACTTACGTGAGAAAAACTCCTGGCGAGGATGTTAGCAACATCCACGGGATCGTCATAGATGCTGTTGTTCACCTGCAGGGTGGTCACAGGGATGTTTGGGTGTTTATTATTTAATATTTTAATAGTGGACCAGACTTTAATGAGTGGAGTTGATCGATTCACCGCAGACACAAAGGACCACAAGGATTCACGTTTCGCCCTTCTAATTATTCTCCTTGCCTCAGGCCGTGCCTGTTTGGATGCAATAAAATTTTCCTCCTTAGGCTGACAATAAAAAATCCTGTATCTCCTATTGCATTTCCTTAATGCTTGTCTGCAATCCGGCGTCCACAAATGAGCTCTATGCTTCGCAGGAACTGTGTAAGTCTTGGGAATAGCAGCCTCAGCAGCATGTATTATGGAATTAGTTACATTTTCGACTTTAAAATCTATGGTCTCCCCAGATATATCTAAATTGGCGAGCCTTGAGAAGGATCCCCAATCTACTATCTTATAGTTAAATTTTGGTGGTGGAGGGGCCGAAACAATGTCGTGTGTAAGCTATAAGAAAGACAGATAGGTAAATGATCACTTCCCAAGGAGTTGTCATAAGGGTTCCACAAGAAATCTTGATGTATACCTGGGGAGGCCAGAGACAAGTCAATAGACGAAAAGTTGCCAGTACGATCATCTACACGAGTCGCTCTACCATTTTCAAAAGACAAAGGTAGGGCTGTAGTACAGTATTAGGTCGGCTACTTGCTCCCCATGACCATCGATCCTCAAGCTGCCCCACTGATAGTGATGGACGTTAAAATATCCCAACATTAACTTATTCCCCGGAAGATGTTCAAATAGTGAATTGAAAGCATCATTATCAATGAGGGCATGTGGAGGACAATACAGGGAGCAAATAGACAGATACATGTTTTTAAAATTTACTCTGCACGCGACAGCTTCCAGAGTAGAATTTAGAATCACTTCCATTTGTGGGTGTGATTTGTGTGTGTATATATGGCAACTACGTGACCTTCATATCCTCTATATGAGTGGTAGTGTTTGAAGTATGGAGGATCAGGGTGATCCACTAAGCTTGTCTCCTGTAAATAAATAACGTCTGGTCTGTGTATAGATAGCAAGATTGCTATGTTGTGTAGTTTATTCCCGAGAGTCCTACAATTCCACTGTAACACAGTGAATGTGATGGTTTAAGATTTATGAAGGTGGCCAGTGTGTTTAGTTTTGTAGTGTGCCTAGTTTTGTAGTGTGCTTAGTTTTGTTATGCCCCCCCCAACCAGGCGAGTGGCTATCGGGGGACCTTTCCTGGTGCTTACAGGTGGAAACCTCCATAATTTCGTCAATGATAAGGCTCCCAGACTCCACCAAGGAAGAGCTACCCTTTCTCTCCCTTGCTTGACCAGGAGCAGGAAGGACATGAGGACATGCCGGCTTGCTGAGGGTGATCAGATTAATCTTATCAGACTTGTCGGACTTTGGTTTTGGCTGCACCGACTGCCAAGGAGCAGCAGCAGCCTGTGAGTATGAAGCAGTGACAGGGATGTCTGTAAGAGAGATGGAGAGCACAGGAGGATGAGACTGAGAGGTAGGGCTTGGGGCATGAGGAGCAAATGTAAGGCCAGTCTGTGTCTCCACGGTGCATATCATGGGACGGGACACAACCGCCGATGCATAGGAGACATTAGGCTTGGGGGCTGCAAGGAACTCCTTGACCTTCCTAGCATCTTAGTAGGAAATGCTCCCTGTCGCTTTCACTGTACAGACCTTCTCCTCCTTCCACTTGGGACAAACCCTGGAGGAAGTAGAGTGAGAGCCCCAGCAGTGAAAGCAACATTCAGTCTCTGATGTACAGTGGTCAGCAGAATGTCCTAGGGCCACGCACTTGCCACACACCAAGTTCGAAGAGCGACGAGTCTTTTCATGATGTCCATAAATTTGACATTTGGCACAACGAAGGGGGTTTGGGATATATGGTCTTATGTTAAGAATTTCTTATCCAATTCTGATTCTGGAAGGTAAAGAAACTTTGCCGAACGTCGGGATAACAGTGGCGGTCTTTGTCCTCCTGCCTTCTGAAAATCTAGTTATGAAACTGGCATCTATGACATTTTGCTGAGCCAGTTTTTGTACGATGTCAACCTCCTCCATGACCACGAGATCCCTGCAGTTGATAACACCCCTGCAGGAATTCATAGACTGCGGGATCTTGGCCGCAACATCGTAATAATGGAACTTTCTCAATTTAAGCAAATCCTTGACCTGACGCGAATTTACGGTCTTTACCAGAAGGTCACCACTCGCAAGTTTTTTCACTTGTTCAACCTCACTTGCACACCCATGAATCACCTTCTTGATGATGAAGGGATTGAGGCTGGACAGGAGAGTAGAACCAACCGCATGGATAAGGACAAACGTGGCGTTGTCGGCACTTATATCTAGAGGGGAACATGTCTGGAACCATTCAGTCTGGGACCAGTCTGTCATTGGATCAGTCAGGACCCCCTCCCCCCTCCCCCCCGGAAGGGGGGGAGGCAGTAGGGGCAACTGCTATAGTAACCACTTCCCCCAGGAGAAGAAACAAACTGTACTGGGCACCTCTGCGATTCAGACTTTTGCATGGTCAAAAGGGGCAAAAAGCAAGTCACAGATGATGACTACGCATGCTGGAATGATCGAGAACACAGACTGATGGAGACTTCCTCCCAATAGCGGCCTCTTCGGTTGCATTTGTTACTTTTCAAGTGGTCAAGTTAAGAGTGGTAGCATGCCAAAATGACGGGGCCAGTCTCCAACTCTCCAATCCAAGCCTGATCTTCGCAATCTCCCAAAATGCTTCTAAAGTTACACATTTACAAACTACAAGGTAAGCTCTATACCTCCAGTTCTCAAGGGTTATACAAACAATAAAGTTCGAGTGGGAGCAAACGTGTATTACCAAGACCAAAAAAAATGAGTAGAAATCTTCCCATCTATTAACCTCACAGATTAATCCTGAATCAGTTGGCACGTTCCTAATTTATATATATATATATATATATATATATATATATATACAGAGAGAGAGAGAGACAGAATATATATATATATATATATATATATATATATATATATATATATATATATATATATATATATATATATATATATATATATATATACTGTACATACACATATACTGCGAGGAGTAGACTGTAGCACCAGTCGAGCAGGGCAGTACTCCCGAGGTGGATGGAAAGCTGATGACAGGGAGTGCTGGAGCTCCCGTTTCATCAGCCCTCAGGATTAGTTCCTGACCATCCCCCTTTGCTGAACTTTTTCAGTGTCTCAGTTACACAGAGAGTAGGCCAGCATGCTCTCCAGTACAAATTTCTCTATCTACACCAAACTACATGCACAGTACACACTACACTTCCTATTCAAAATTCAATTAAAATGGCGTCTCATCACCAAGCCTCGGAGTTCCCAGGGGGTGGACCATAAATGCCCCCACCATCCGCCCCTCTCCCGGTGACGACTCAAGGTGCCTGGAACCACTGTCTGACTCTCTTCTTCTTCATTTCTGCAACATTCGCGGCCTTTCCTCTAACTTTCGCTCTGTTGAGCACCACCTCTCCTCCTCTAAACCTCACCTTCTTTTTCTAACTGAGACACAGCTGTCTGAGGCAACTGACAGCAAACTCTTTTCTGTATCCTCCTACTTTCTCTATACTCATTTCAAAGCCACTGGTGGCTGTTGTGTATATATACGCAACAACTTATCTTGCTCTCGTGTTCCTGAACTTGATTCTTCTGAATTCTCTACACTCTGGCTTCGGCTTTCCTGTCATTCTTTGACTAAATATATCTGTGCTGTTTACTTATCCCCTAATTCTACTGACTATCAAAAATTCTTCGACTATCTTACTTCTACGATGGAACACATTCTATCCATTTCTCCTTTCTCTGAAATCTCCATTCTAGGAGATTTCAATGTTCACCACCACTTTTGGCTCTCCTCTCCTTTCACTGATCCACCTGGTGAACAAGTCTACATCTTTTCTATCCTTAATGACCTACAGCAGCTTGTACAGCACCCTACCCATATCCCTGACCACCTTGGAGAGAGCTCCAACATACTTGACCTCTTCCTCACAACTAATCCTTCTGCTTACTCTGTTAATCTTTTCTCTCCGTTGGGCTCCTCCGATCACAACCTTATTACCTTAACCTGTCCTATCACTCCGGTACGGCCTGTGGACCCTCCAGGGAAACGTCGTCTGTGGCATTTTGGAGCCGCGGACTGGGAGGCCCTCAGGCAGTACTTCTTTGATTTTTCCTGGAATGATTATCGCTTCCATGGCCGTGAGCCATCTGAGTGTGCCTTGCGCATTATGGAGGTTATTCTCTCGGGCATGGAAGGATAATTCCTATCTCATATCCTTTGACTAATGCAAGAAAGCTTTGGTTTAATCACGCTTATTCTAATGCTGTCTGCAACAAGGAGAGGGCCTACAAAAGGTACCAGAGCCAACCCACCCCTGAATCACATCATCTTTACGTTTCTGCCCGGAATCGTGCTAAGTCTGTTCTTCGCTCTACTAAAAATAATTTCATCCATACTAAATGCTCTCAACTCTCCAACTCGAATTCTTCCCGCTCCTTCTGGCACCTTGCCAAAAATCTTTCTAACAACTTTACCTCATCATCCTACCCTCCTCTTTTCTACTCTGATGGTTTTGTAGCTATTTCTTCTACTGATAAAGCAGATCTCTTCGCACAGACTTTCTCCTCCAAATCCACCTTAGACGATTCCGGTGCTGTTCCTCCATCACTTTCCCCCTCTGACTTCCTCATGGCTGACATTAAAATTTGTTCAGCTGATGTATTTTCTGCCATCACTGGCCTCAGTACTAACAAGGCATATGGGCCTGATGGGGTCCCTCCTGTTGTTCTCAAGAACTGTGCTTCTGTGCTTACACCCTGCCTAGGCAAACTCTTTCGCCTTTGTCTGTCAACTTGTACGTTTTCTTCTTGCTGGAAGTTTGCTCTCATTCAGCCAGTCTCAAAGAAGGATGACCACTCCCAACCCTCCAACTATCGTCCAATTGCTTTAACGTCCTGTATTTCAAAAGTTTTCGAGTCAATTCTCAATAGAAAAATTTTAAGGCATCTTTCCTATCACAACCTTCTTTCCGATCGTCAGTACGGGTTCCGTCAGGGCCGCTCCACTTGCGATCTTCTCACCTACCTTTCAGACTCCTGGTCATCCTCCTTTCGGGACTTTGGCGAAAGCTTTGCCATTGCACTTGACATCTCACAGGCTTTCGATCGAGTCTGGCATAAATCTTTAATTTCCAAACTGCCCTCCTACGTTTTCTATCCTTCTGTCTGTGCCTTCATCGCTAGCTTCCCTTCTGGTCGTTCTATAGCCGCTGTTGTAGACGGCCATCGTTCTTCTAGATCTATCAACAGTGGTGTTCCTCAGGGCTCTGTCCTATCACCAACTGTTTTCCTTTTATTCATCAATGATCTTCGAAGCTGTACATCTAACCCTATCCACTCATACGCTGATGACTCCACCCGTCACCTTTCCATTCGGTTCTTGCAACGCCCATCTCAACAGTTACTTCAACAAACAAGGGATGAGGCTATGGCACACCTAATGTCTGACTTGGCTCGTATCTCTGACTGGGGTAAAAATAATATGGTTGTTTTTAATGCATCTAAGACTCAGTTCTTGCACCTATCAACCCGACAAAATATTCCACAGGTATACCCACTGATGTTTAATAATATTCAGCTTAATCCTGCATCATCCTTGAACATGCTTGGGGTTTCATTTACTCGGGACTTATCTTGGAAAGATCATATTACATCTCTTGTAAAATCTGCTTCCAAGAGATTAGGTGTGCTAAGCCGACTACGCTCTTTCTTTACCCCTGCACAATTGTTGACTCTATACAGGGGTTTTATCCGCCTCTGTGTGGAGTACAACTCTCATGTGTGGGGAGGCTCCCCACATACAGCTCTTCTCAATAGGGTGGAGTCAAAGGCTTTTCATCTCATTAACTCTCCTCCTCTTACTGACTCCCTTCAACCTCTGTCTCTTCGCCGCACTGTTGCATCTTTATCTCTTTTCTATTGCTACTTTAATGGTCACTGCTCCTCTGAACTGTCTGCTTGCATTCCTCCACCTTTACGATGAATGCGTAGCACCCGTCTGGCAGAAAGCTCTCATCCCTTTTCTGTCCAACTCTAATGTAAGAGTTAACCATTACTCCCAGTCTTTCATTTATGCAACAGGTCAACTCTGGAACTGTCTCCCTCTGTCTCTAATTCCTGCTGCCTATGATCTCCAGTCTTTGAAACGCAGGTGTCCAGGCATCTCAAAATGATCAGATCGTGAATTTAGCTGTCTATTGTATTTTGTTTTTCTCTTAGAGGGAACTGTTACTGTGGGCTCATTGTCTTTGGTTCCTTCTTACTTGCATAAAAATATATATATATATATATATATATATATGGTCCTTATATCAAATTCCACATGACTTAGCTCCTTCGTCCCAGGTTCAGTCCAGTGTGGCTCTCCATAACCGTCCCTCAGAGCTCATAGTTCACTGGTCCAGTCTTCTCATATTCTTGACCTTGACTTCCAGACTAGGACCTTGAACTTGACTCACTCACTTGGACTGACCTCCACACTTCGACCCGCTAGAAATAAATATGTACAATGAATAACTATTCTCCCTAATGCAAGTAGTCACTTCACATGATAAAGAAAATATCTTAAAAAAGAAACATGAGTTACAACACTTGGCATCTCAATTAATAACAGAATAACACATGGCATTATAGATACATAGGTCTGCTCAAAATAATACTTATTGTAAGGATAACATGAAGGAAAAAGTACTATAACAAATAAGCATGAATAACTCTAACTCTAACCTTAAAAAAAAAAACATTGAGTCAAATATCTTTGTGCCTCCTCATGTAACATGAACATTAACTCACAACTAAAATAGCCCTAATAAATACTGAACTGGAAAGTCATCCCATGCATTAACCCGCCGTGTGCCAGAGCTGTTTTAAAACGGTCTGACATAATTCCGCGGCCAATGCCAGTGCCGTTTTAAAATGGTTTAAAATAGAAAACTTCACTGTGACTGCATTAATCAAGATTCGCGGGTATAAATTGGCAGGCATGTAAGGTAACTTTTCATCTACCATCCTCCAGGTTGTCAAGGCCATACAGTCACTCGCTCCCCCCTCTCACGCTCGCTCTGCCTCACTCTGCCTGTGTGCCTCACCCAGTGCTGTACATAGTGAAGGCATTTTGTAAATATTTTCATGTAAGTGTAAGTTGTAAATATTTTCTTGTAAGTGTAAGGACTGTATAGTGAAGTCAATTTGTAGATACCTTCATGTAAGTGCCAGGGCTGTACGTAATGAAGTCAGGTTGTACCTTTCTTCAAGTAAGTGTAAGATAATGCATTCACAGTGAGAAAGACACGCAAATTGTGATAGATGCTGAAGTAATAAGCAATCAGAAAAGTGTACTGAACATTGCTATACCTTACCAGCATAAATACCTGAGTATACCATACATAGAAAACGGCTTTCTCTCACGTACGTGGTGAGCGTGAGAGAGCGGCTATACCTGGGCACGAGTATGCAGGACTCAATAAAACTAATTTCTGAGCCTCGGTGAGCATTTTAATGGCAAAATTCGTTGTTTCCACATCAAAATCTATCATTTTACCCCCCCCAAAAAAAAGGTCAAAAAATGGCCAGCACTGGGGCGACCCATAGGGCTAGAAATAGCTGGCACGCAGCGGGTTAATAAACAATTCACAGTTCCAAGGTACTTGATATTTGGCCCGCAAAAATCACACATTTATGTGAGGCTCAAACAGAACTCTGTAGCTAGCATTCTCTTATTCCAGTTACTAAATAATACTATAAAGTACAGTACACAAATATATGGGAAATACCTCACATTCCAGCTCACAGAAATACAAGGGAGGTGAGCGGGAACACAGACTCGCTTCTCCAAAGGCTAATGGCGTCACCTTGCTTGATTGTTACACACTTCCTGAGGAATGACAACACTGATACTAACACGAGTCTATTTCTTATTTTCGTCACTATTATTACTCGTGGGGTATCACTTCTTCACGCTTCAACACATCAAACATCAATATTATCAAGTTACTTATAGAATTCCTTGGAGAGGGGGGAGGGGAGGATAACGACAGTACCGACCACCCGTTACATTTCAAAGCCAGTGAGCAAGTGAGCATCCGTTGGTACACGTGGTGGGAAAAGGGGGGGGAGGGGATGATGGCTTATGCAATTTAAAATTTTCATTACTATAGGCTCGTGATAGACTCAATGTGATGCCTTTCCCCTTAAGACTGATTACCCCCCCAAAAATGACATTCCATAGTTACAATCTCTCTCTATACCCTTACATAGAAAAAACAACAAAAATCATCGTGCCTTACATCCCTTTGCACATGTGTACCATATGCTGGATCACGTGACCATAGGCACATGTTCCTTCCCACTCAAGTTTTTATATTATAGCATTAATACAAGTAACTTACAGTAGGGAAAAAAATGACTTAGGAACTAGGTAACTTAATCTATGTTCTGATCACATTTGCAGGGAAACAGCCATACCTCGGCCACACTCTCTCACTAAACCGATATAAAATTGACATTATACAACTCATCACCACTTCTGGGCACTACATCTGCCCACAGTTAGGGAAGGCCAAAAGTTCGAGCGACTGGACCTGAACTCCTCAGAAATACCCAGTACTCATACTTAAACTCTGTATGTAAGTTCACCTACTTAACCAGTCTCCCTCAATACTGCTACTGTGGAGTGTTCCACACACTCCTTGCTCATGAGGGGAAACCAATCTACACGCCTCCAAAAACACCAGCCGGCCTGTCCTATGCTGCGACTGTGGGATATTATGTAAGCTCCATGCTCGAGAATAGTCGGCAGCTATCCTGTCCACAACAAGAAAAATAATTTCTCTACCACGAGTAAATTTTCTTATGCTACTTACAATAAGCAACTGACAACGTATGCCACTCACCAGGTATATTACTCACAAGGAGAATGCCTTGCTACGAGGAGAAACTTTGTGCTTAGCTAAGAGTAATACGAGCTGCTCTACTGCGTTCTGTCCAGAAAGACCAAGCGAAACCTACCTACCTCTCCTAACATGCGAAAGCCCCATAGTTCAACTTCTTCAAGCCCTATAGAGAAACTGGAAACTTCCCCTCTCTCTCTATGCAATCCTATACTGCAGTTTGGGTATTACATACAGACGGTACTCGAGGTTCTCAAAGCAAGTAGGAAACCTCCAGGTGGAGACCTTCAGGTAGAACTGCCCCTCACATGTACAATTCCCTAAATCTGGAAAAAAGTCCTACCTGTGAGAGCTCATATTCCCTAAGCCAAACACTCTAACCTAAAAAAAATAAATAAATTGAGATGAGGCAAGAATGACGGCCTATACACCAAGATTTACTCGATTTGACAACATGCAGCTTCCACGCCTCATCTCTCCAAAAGCTGGACATACCCTAAACAACTACTCAACCCTATTAATCAACCCAAAATTACAACTCATAGGTACTGGTAGAAAAGATAAATACACAGGTACAGTCTGGAGAGACCTGGAAAGGCATACCTGACTCCATGTTCCCAGCCAGTTATGGGAAGGACAAGATGTGCTCAGAGAGAATAAAAAATTGAGTATATACAATACATACACCATACACCCATCATCCACGTGTACTGCAACCACTCAGGTGGTCTCCTGGATCTTACACTAGGCAGTATCTCCTCCTCTTCCTCACTGGTCAAAAACTTGTGATCCACCATACTCAATAAGGCATCTCTTTCAACATATCTTTTGACCTTTTCAGCTGCCCTACTCAAGATGGTGCCATCAAACACATTTTCTAACTCATAGGCTTTACCCTGATCGATAACTTTGACAATCCTGTAAGGACCCTGCCACTTTCTATTTAGTTTTGATGCTGTACTAGGCAAGCACTCTTCGACATAGATCCATACTAATTCACCTGCTTCTGGAGAGTCATTCCTACATGCCTCATTTGCCCTGTTAAGGTATCCTGCTGTCATCCGACGTTGTGTCTCCTTGAGCATCTGTTTGACATCTATTTTCTCTACACAGTCTTCATCAGTAGGCAACTGCAAATCTCCAACCTCATGATTTGGATGACGTCCATAAAAAGCAAAGAATGGTGATGTACCTAGGGACAGATGCACCACTTCATTCAACACTTTCTCAGTTTTGCACAGGTGCATGGGCCACGTATTCGGGTGTTCTTGGCTCAAGATTGCCAGTACTGTCTTTAATGTCCTCTGTGCTCTCTCAGTAACTGAATTTCCTCAGGGATGGTAGCATAGACAGAATCCTTGCTTAATTCCAGCTCTCCTACAAAAGTCTCTAAACTCTGCACTGATGAATTCTCCTCTGTTGTCCATGATAACCACCTGTGGCTTGCCATACCTACAGATATCCTTAAATTCTTCAGCTACGGCTTTGGTGGATTTTGTATGAAGGGGATAGATATGCAGATACCTTGAAAAATGGTCTATCACTGTGAGACAATACTTGTGACCACTCCTACTATTATACAAATCTATGAGATCTATCGCAACTCTCTGACCATGATCTTCTACTAGTGGCAATTCCTTAAAACGGTGCACAATCTTCTCGTGACCCTTGAACTGCTGACATGACTTGCATGATTTAACAAAATGTCACACATCGATCAATAGAGACGGCCAATAGAAAAACTGTCTTGCCTTGGCTACCGTCTTGCTTTCCCCTAGGTGTGAAGGGTTATGAACATTGAACAGGCAATAGCAACTAAAGACTTGGATGCTACCAGGCACAAGCTCGACTTTCCCATTTCTTCTCTTCGCACATACAAAATCTCCTCGTTCATTTCGAAAGTGTAAATGAAACGATTACCAGACAACTTCCTGGATAACTGACCTCCTTCTAAATACTGAATTACCTGCCTCCACCTTGGGTCTGCTCTCTGGGCTTCCCGGACCTTGTCTACCATAAGGCCCAGCCACCGAAAATATGCATTAGATTGGATTATATCTGAGGCCTCCTCGATTGCTCCTACTGGTCTACTCAATGCATCTGGGACATAATGATTCACACCCTTTTTATACTTTATCACAAAATCGTACTCTCTCATCTCCAACAAATAATGCAACATAAGTGGGCATCTAGTCCTTTTCTTAAAGATGGTGGTTAAGGATCGATGGTCAGTAACGATGGAAAAGGGTTTGCACCATAAATAGTGACTGAAAAATCTACACGCACACACTACTGCCATGGCTTCCTTATCTGTGCTTCCTTATCGGTTACTGAGTATTTTTTTTCTGTCGGGGTAAGCTTCTTTGATAAGTATCCAATAGGTCTCAGATCTTTCTCGCCCTCCAGCTGCATAAGAGCTCTGCCAGCGTGCAAGTTGCTAGCATCTGTGTGTAACTCGAATGATTTAGATAAATCTGCCTTTACTAGTACTGGAGCTGACATTAACTTTTGTTTAAGAACTAAGAATGCATTCTCACACTCCTCTGGCCATTCAGTTTTTGCATCCTTCCTAAGCAAAATAGTGAGAGGACTGGCAATGGCAGCAAAGTCAGGAATGTGTTTGCGATAAAAGTTACACATGCCCTCAAAGCATCTCACTTCCTTGGCCTTTGTTGGTCATGACATCTGTTCAATGACTTGAAGATTCTTACTGTCCGGGCGTACTCCTTTCTCCGACACTACATGTCCCAAGAACTTAATTTCTCACTTTATGAAAAAGCATTTACTAATATTCAGCATCATTCCAAACTCGGTTAATTTTCCAAAGGTAATCTTCAGTCGGTCTAGCATCTGACCAAAAGAGTTTGCCCAAATCACAACATCGTCTAGGTAGTTATGGCACCAACCTTCTCTAACTAAAGGGGCTAGCACTTGCTGCATTTTCCTTGTGAAAATGGTTGGACTCACAGACAATCTGAAAGGTAAGTGCTTGTATCTGAACAAATTAACCCCATCAGAAAAAGTTGTCAAGTCTCGAGAGCTGTCATCCAACCGAACTTGAAGGTAGGCGTCTTTCATATCAAGGATGCAGTAAAACTTTTTCCCAGCGCTTTCCTCTACTAATTCGTCTAATTGGGGTAGGGGTTGGATATCCATCTTGACCTTTTTATTAAGAGCCCGATAATCAATACACATCCTTTTACTGCCGTCCGGCTTGCTGGCTAAGACTATGGGGGATAAATATGCAGCATTCGATTCCTCAATCACATCCTTATCAATCATCTCATCGATCATCTCGGAAATTATCTTCCTTGCTTGCTCAGGATGTCGATACAAGGGCATACGTACGGGTTCAGAGTCGGTGGTATCAATGTGGGCTTCAGGTATTTTAAGGGTGCCAATTTCCTTCAGACTAAGAATGAACAGTGCATGATTATCTGATATCAGCTTTCTCAATTTGTCCCTCTGTGACTGAGACAAATGTGTCCACTTTAGCCCTCTGAAAATTGAATTAAGTGCAGCATGTTGGTCACTCCCATCCCGTGCCTGATCCATGTGTGGTAGCAAAGCATTATTGACCCGAACTACTGGTGCCACAAGGTCACCTTCTGCCTCACCCTCTGGTTGCACTAATCAGGTGGACATCTGTCCTGTTCCTTGGGGCTAAGACAAGTAATACTAGACTCATCAACAACATGGTACGTCCCCAGCACTTGTCCTGGGTTTAATTCATTGGCCCCGTGGTTACTTTGGTAATGGGTAAATAGCATGTACCGTCCTCACTAACTCTCACATAACAATTTGGTGCTAATGAAGCTTTACCCCTGGCTTTCTGAAATTTACTAACATGTAAGATGGTTTTCTGTTTTTTAACGCAATGTGTACTGACATAAATGTCTGTGCAGGTACCACAGTCCTACACTTCACTTGTACTAGCTCTCCTTCTGCCTTTCTACTGGAACCTTATTCTATTCGCTGTCTGACAAAGCTTATTTCGGACCTCATGCTGCTGACCACCCCAGTGCCTCACCTGACCTTCTCCATTCCAAGTGAAAATCGCCATACCAATTAAGTCCGCACCCATGAGCACTTCTATTGACAAATAATAATCTGGGACCACTACAAATGGCTGCATTATGCTTGTCTCTGGGACGATATACACTACCGACGAAACCTGGCCAACAACAGTTAACTTATGGTTGGATACTGAATGCATCGAACATCAGCACTTGCTAATCTTTAATTCTAATGTATTTGCTGTACTTTCTTTCATCAATGTTGCTACACTACCAGTATCTACAAAAGCTGAAATCTGATACTGTCCCAAAATCAAGCGTATCACTGGAGTGTCTACTTCACCTTGAACTTTTCAGACTTCCTCCAACTCAGCATCTGAAAGGTTCTGAGGACTCTCATTCTGTTCTACATCCTGTACATTACACAGGACATGACTGGCAGCCTGCATTACCTCAGCGTCCTCTAGTCATTCCCTAGGCAGTTGGGAGTCTGGATGTAACTGAGAATTCTGCTGTGGGAGGGGATTAGCTGTTGCGAGGGGTATACTTGGCATACTTCTCTCTGGTTTTCTACTTAGGTTAGGTCTACCAAGGCATCCCTCATGTCCCCATCTAGAGTTCTCTTTCAAGCAATCAAAACAACTTCCCTGCTCTGGTTTCCTTGGACAACTCACCCAGTCATGTTTACTGCCATCTGAGGACCAACCACAAGGCCACATTGTAGGTCTAGGTTTAAAGGATACCTGACACACGGGTACTCGAGTCACTGGACAAGCTTTGTCACTAACAACTGGAGGTGTGATTATAGTAGAGGTTGGAACATAATTAACACCAGACCCTTGTTCATCCACAACCTTCGCCACTCTATGCCACTGTCTATAACCCGTTTCTCTCTCTAATTCTGAAATAAAGGTCTCCTCCATTCCTAAATCTTTAAACAACTCTAATCGTTCCCTAACTTCCTGAGGTACATTATCTAGCACAGCTTTCTTCCACAACTGCTCCACACTGGGAGGGTTAATATGAAAATGTTCTCTACAAATTGCCCTAAAGTTACTCTTGAATTGTCTAACAAACCTCTTAGGTGCATTCTCAAAGTTATACTCCATTTGGGCAAGCTTATGGAATGCATCAGCGATCCCTTCGGGACCTCTGAACCCTTGTTGCAACAATGTCTTGATGTCCCAGTAAGTACCACCTGGTTCACATAAACTTAACTCCCCCAGAACATACGTACGGAACTCTGCGTCCATATGGGTGAGCACTACCGCCTTCCGCTGTTCTAAGTTAGCAGCTACATTAAAAAGTGATCCACTAGGGTCCTAGAATGTGGACCATACATTTCACTCATCCTTAGAACGTCAACATCCTTGTACTCTAGTACTACCGAATTTCCCTGATAGCTTTCCATACCTCCTACAGGCAAATTTGACCACTGTGGAGTTGACTGCCTAAATGGATTTCCAGACTTTATGGGGGTATACTGTGATGGGCCTCCAGTTTTGGTCGGGGTAAGTCCAGGTGGGCTTAACATCTCCAAAGCTCTACTATGCTCAAAACACTCATACGCTCAAAACACTCGTCAATTGTGGATGGTTCCTGCTTTACAACTAGTCCCAAAGGCATTTCAGTCTCAGGTCGATTATTTTTTCAACACGGGACTCCATCATGAATTATACAAATATGAGCAACCCCAGGAGGTGAATGCTCAATTATTAAAATGCCCAAATGCAACACCAAAATAGTACACACTACAAATACACGTACCCTATAATTCTATATATAATGGCAAGTACATATACCTTTGAGAACTGGGGGATGAGCTATTACCATAATTAGATTTAATGACAATCATCTAGATGACCACTCAATTTTTGCTTACAAGTTTAATTACCCTCACATTAATAGGTCATCCCAACGCTGTGTCACCACTTGTACTAGGCACCTCTGTGATCCAGACTTTTGCATGGTCAAAAGGGGCAAAAACCAAGTCACAGATGATGACTACACATGCTGGAATGGTTAGGAACTCAGATTGACGGAGACTCCCTCCCAGCAGCGGCCTCTTTGGTTGTGTTCGTTACTTTTCGATTGGTCAAGTTAAGAATGGTACCATGCCAAAATGAAGCGGTCAGTCTCCAGCTCGCCAACCCAAGCCTGATCTTCGCAATCTCCCAAAATGCTTCTAAGGTTACACATTTTCAGACTACTAGGTAAGCTCTATACCACCAGTTCTCAAGGGTTATACAAACAATAAAGTTCGAGTGGGAGGAAATGTGTATTAACAAGACCCAAAAAAATGAGTAGAAATCTTCCCATCTATTAACCTCACAGATTAATCCTGAATCAGTTGGCACGATATTAATATATATATATATATATATATATATATATATATGGTCCTTTTAAAATCTGCTTCCAAGAGATTGGGTGTGCTAAGCCGACTCCATTGCCTCTTTACCCCTGCACAACTGTTGACTCTATACAGGGGTTTTATCCGCCCCTGCGTGGAGCAGAACTCTCATGTGTGGGGAGGCTCCCCACATACAGCTCTTCTCAATAGGGTGGAGTCAAAGGCTTTTTGTCTCATTAACTCTCCTCCTCTTACTGACTCCCTTCAACCTCTGTCTCTTCGCTGCACTGCTCATCTTTATCTCTTTTCTATCACTACTTCAATGGTCACTGTTCCTCTGAACTGTCTGCATGCATTCCTCCACCTAACTCTCATCCCTTTTCTGTCCAACACTCTAATGCAAGAGTTAACTGTTACTCCCAGTCCTTCGTTTATGCAACAGGTCAACTCTGGAACTGTCTCCCTCTGTCTGTATTTCCTGCTTCCTATGATCTCCAGTCTTTCAAACGCAGTGTGTCCAGGCAACTTGAAATGTATGGATCTTGAATATGGCTCTCTCTTGTATTTTATTTTTCACTTGGAAGGAGCAGTTTTGCGGGCTCGTTGCCTTTGGTTTCTTCTTCCTCACATAAAAAAATAATAATAATATCAAATTCCACAAGACTTAGCTCCTTCATCCCAGGTTCAGTCCAGTGTGGCTCTCCAGTTCACTGGTCCAGTCTTCTCATATTCTTGACCTTGACTCACTCACTGGGACTGACCTCCACACTTCGACTCGCTAGAAATTAATATGTACAATGAATAACTATTCTCCTTAATGAAAGTAATCCCTTCACATGATCAAGAAAATCTCATAATAAAGAAACACGAGTTACAACACTCGGCATCTCAATTAATAACAGAATAACACATGGCACTACAGACACATAGGTCTGCCCAAAATAATACTTATTGTAGGGATAACATGAAAGAAAAATTGCTAAAATTGCATGAATAACTCTAACCATGAAAAAAAAAAAAACATCGAGTCGATATCATTGTGCCTTCCCAAGTAACTATGTGAACATTAACTTACAACTAACATAGCCTTAATAAGTACTGAACTGCAAAGTCATCCCACACATTAATAAACGGTTCACAGTTCCAAGGTACCTGATATTTGGCCCACAAAAATCTGAGGGTCAAACAGAACTCTGTAGCTAGCATTCTCTTATTCCAGTTACTAAATAATACTATAAAGTACAGTACACAAATATATGTGAAATACCTCACATTCCAGCTCACAGAAATACAAGTGAGGTGCGTGGAAACACAGACTCACTTCTCCAAAGGCTAATGGCGTCTCCTAGCTTGATCGTTACACACTTCCTGAGGAATGACAACACTGATACTAACAAGAGTCATTTTCTTATTTTCGTCAGTATTATCTCTCATGGGGTATCACTTATTCGCGCTTCAACACATCAAACATCAATATAATCAAATTACTTACAGAATTCCTTGGAGGGGGGGGAGGGGAGGATAACGACAGTACCGACCACCCGTCACATTTCACGTCGGTGAGCGAGTGAGCATCCCTTTGCATGCATGGTGGGAAAAGGGGATGAGGGGATGATGGCTTATGCAATTTAAAATTTTCATTACTATAGGCTCTTGACAGACTCAGTGTGATGCCTTTCCCCTTACAATCGATTACCTGAAAAAATGACATTCCGTAGTTACAATAATTACTTTACAACAATCTCTATACACTTACATAGAAAAACAATAAAAATCATCGTGCCTTACATCCCTTTGCGCATGCATACCTTATGCTGGATCACGTGACCATTGGCACATGTTCCTTCTCACTCGAGTTTTTATATTATAAAGAGACATAATACTAGTAAATTACAGTAGGGGAAAAAAATGACTTAGCAACTAGGTAACTTAATCTATGTTCTGATCACGTTCGCAGGAAAACAACCATACCTTGGCCACACTCTCTTAATAAACCGAACTTTTGGTCATATAAAATGGACACTATACAACTCATCATCACTTCCAGGCACTACAAAACAAGGGACAAAGAACCTGGGGCAAAACACCTGAGGCTAAGATTACCCTCTCAAACCACTCCAGGGAGGCCCGACCATGTTGATTCACGCCCCAGAGTGATCAGTGGGGGGGACCCTCCATGGGTCAGTAAGCAAAGGTAATCTTAATAAATAGATATAGACACCTACTACATCTCTAGGAAGGGTAGGGAGGAATTTTAGTACTAGTTTGCCTGACTTTAACCCTCTCATGCACTCATGAGTTTCAGTAAGTTTCCTGGCACACGATTTTACTCGACTGACCCCCCCCCTGCCCAGCCTGCCCACGTGCCGTTAAAAACACGTATACTCGCCTTATTTTCACCACCCAAACCTCAATATACTGCCATGAAACCTATATAATCTTATTTGTCGATGTTTGTTCTAGCTGATAAGCATTAAAAAAAAAAAAAAGGAAAATACGAATAAAACTATATTAGGCGGCCCTGAATAACATTTTGCAACATTAATTTTACTTCCCAACATTACCATTCGAATGCTTTCCATCATACAGGAAAATTTTATTAGAAGTTTTGATAGAGAATTTCATCAGCTTTCAAATGAGCTTTGTCGCTTTGTGATACGGTTGGTAGTTTTTGAAAAAATAGCCAAGAACTGAAAGACATAAAAAAAAACTTTTTTGTACAGGGAGCTTTCCTGCAAAAGTTTTCTTGTACATCTTTTTTTTTTTTTTCCATAAGTTTGTGTAGAATTTCATGAGCTTTCTCATGGCCAAAACAGATTTTCGATATGCCTCATAGTTTCCGAGTAAATCGTAAAAAAAAGAAGACTGGGTACTCACGGCCGTGCATCACTTTCGTCATGAGCACACAGCAAACGTAATATTCCCACCTATGTAACAACTTTTCATCAGAGATATTACATTGTTATGACCTGTAGATACGTAGAATTTACTGCTCTTTATCATGGTTCTTACAGGAAATTGATACGTCCAAAAGTTTTCGAGTAATTGGCCGACAAAGTGAGGTTACTCCGAGTGCTTTTGACTTTTACCGCAAGCGAGAAAAAAAAAAAAAACACACTCTGTTCCCCCATCTTTTTCCACAAAATATGTTTCAAAGGCTTATACTTTGGTAATGACCATACTTTACTGCTCTTTATCATGGTTCTTACAGGAAATCGATACATCCAATAGTTTTCGAGTAATTGGCCAACAAAGTGACATTACTCCGCCGAGCATTTATGACTATTACTGCGAGAAAAAATACACACTCCATTCCCTCGCCTTTTCCTACAAAATATGGCCCCAAAGTCTTATATTTTGGTATTAAACATACGTAGAATATACTGCTCTTTATCATGGTTCTTACAGGAAGTCGATACATCCAAGAGTTTTCGAGTAATTGGACGACAAAGCAAGATTACTCTTCTGATCGCTACCTAGGTTTACCGCAAGCGAAAAAAAAAAAAAAACTGTCCTCCCCCCCTTTGCCTGAAGACTATGCTCCCAAAGCCTTTTTTTTTTTTTTTTTTCTTTTATGTACAGACCGTAAAATCTCCAAGTTTTTTTTTTTTTGTTTTAACCTACTAAGCATGAACACTACTCTGTTCTAGTAACTGCTAATGAAGCTGTACATTCTGTCATATGTATAATATGTAGGAGAAAATGGTTATTTGCGTGAAAAATATAGGGGTATTGATAATAGGTTAATATACATATCAATAACATTCGGAAAACTCACTTCCTCCAGGGGTTATGAAGGGCCTGAAGCACCTTGTGGGATATGAAGATGAGGAGTTACTGTATGTAATATGTGTGTGTGTGTGTGTGTGTGTGTGTGTGTGTGTGTGTGTGTGTGTGTGTGTACACTCCACTAGGGAATACATTGCTCGGTATGGTACTGTTCAAAGCAATCACCCACGCAAAGCAGCACATCACGAACAGGACACATGTGATTTCTGTCCCTCCTCATCTTTGCCAGGACACACAGGGCACACTGGAGCCTCCTCCGGTTGGGGATCCTCTCCCGTTGATGGCCCAGTGTGTGATCCAACTGCACTCTGTCATTGATGACTCTACAACGCTTTGTTGGATGTCCTCCTGGTCTTCCCCGGTCCTGTCGTCCTGGAGGTGCAGCTGCAGGGCCGGGCATGGCAGCAGCAGCAGGTTCTCCCAACGGACCAGGAACTGCTCCTGGTCTTCTCAACACCCGTGCTGGTCCTGTAGGTGATGGTGGCACTGGCTCCTGTGCTGGTCCTCCTCCTGGAGATGGGGGTGTTGGCACTTATGCTGGGGCTGGTCCAGGAGATGGTGCTGGCCCAGGAGACAGTGGTAATGGCACCTGTGCTGGTGCTGCTGCAGGTGCTGCAAGTGCCGAAGGTTCTGCAGTCCGTCGGTTTGGAAGGTCAAGGGCATGGTGGATGACGTGCCCTGATGTAGGCCATTCTGCTTCATCAAAGTGAAGGAGCTTGTCCACTATCTCCTTCACAAAGTTCAGCAGACTGACTGACCCGCACGAGCACTTCTTGTACAGGGCAAACACATTGAACATGGCCACCTGGATGAAATAGAATGTTATCTTCTTGGTCCGTAATACGGTCCACTGCTGGATGGGGTAGTACTGGACCATCTGATTGAAGTGGTCCACCCCACTCGTATATCGATTATAGTCCTCCACCACGATGGGCTTGTCCACGGTCTTCCAGATATAGGTTGTCCTCCCATCAGGACCCCTGGTCTTTCCTTGAACCTGCTTCTGGACGGTGTTTGTGCTTTGGAAGGTGGAGACCATGTTGACGATGCACTTGTCCTTCCACAGCAACACCATCACGTTGTCCTTATGAATCGCTGCCATGCCTCCCCTCTGGCAGGTTCTTGGACCTGGCAATGTCCTACAGCTGCTTTGGTGCTACTCTTGCCAGGTGTACTGTAGGGTCCCACACACGTAGGTTCTGAAGAGGTGTTCGCACAGGGATACAGAGTTATAATAGTTGTCCATGTAAACTTTGTAGCCCTGATCCTTCAGTGGCTCTACAAGGCTCCAAACGGTGGTCTCCAGCGCCTTCTTCTGCCCTGTATACACCTCAAAATTCCAGATGTACCCCGTGGAAGCCTCAGCCAGATTTTAAATCTTGATTGAATACTTCAGAGGCTTCGTGGAGTTGTAGACACGGAAGCTGAGGCGCCCATTCCTCGCCAGTGAGCCCTTGTCTAGGCTGAGGTGCTCCTCAGGTAAGTAGGTGTCCTGGAACGGCTGAAGGAGGTACTCCATCACCATGCGAACCCTGATGAGCCTGTTGCGATTGTCCTGGGGTATAGCAAGTGAGCTGAAGACGTGGAAGTGTTTCAGGATGGCCCTGAAATGCCTCCCACTCATCACTCTCTGGAAAAGGGGGTAGTTATGGAGACAGGATCTCCTCCAGTAATGCCTGATGTTCGGCATATGCACCACCCCCATGACGAAGTACAGCCCCAGGAACTTGGCCATCTCCTCTTCATTGCAGATGGACCATGCGTCCAACACAGTCCCCAGGAATGACGTGTAGTTGTTGGTCTCGCGGGTGAAATACGTCAACAACTCCCTGGTGAAAAACAGTTAGAAGAACTGGAGAGGCATTGTTGGTGGATCCACCCTCATTCCTGGGGATCCTGTGAAGGGCCCATTAGCTGGTGTGAATGGGCCACTGCTCCACCCTGGATCCTCTGCGGCAACACCTCCCATAGTGGTGGCACTGGGTCGGTGTACCAACACAATTTGGACTCCACGGACACCCTTTGACCACCCCCATAGCCGGGCCGAAGATCACTCCGGCCTTGTCTAGGTGGTCAAGGTTCCGACGATGAGGATGACGAGACTGTCTCCTACTGCTGCCAAACGTCGGGGAGGATGAATGCTGTTGGAGACAGCGCCCTTGTCGACCGGGCAAGGGACCACAACACAGTCACATCCTGCACCTGTTGCGCCGCAGACACTGTGCTGCATGCAGGTGCCAGTGTCAAATAACTAGGCCTTGCTACCGGTGACATGGGCTCGGCCAAGGGGGAACTGGAGGCTTGAGATGGAGAGACTGCAATGGCTGCTGGAGCGAGGGGTCCAAGCAAAGGCAATGCCTGTCGTCCAAGTGAAGACGATGGCTGGGCTTATGTGTCTGCTCCTGTCGTGGTAGGGGTGGGGGCAAAGCTGCCCAAGGGGAATGGCGTTGGACATCATCCCAGTCCTCCTCACTTGAAGCATCGCTCAGCTTCTCATCCTCCTCGCTCTCGGTCTCCTCCTCAAAGAGAACCGACTACCACTCTTCAGAAGACAAACTCCTCTTCTCCACTGTGGCAAGCACTTACACACAGAAAGTCCAGTATGAAATTTTTAGGTTCTCAGGTGAAAAACAAGAGATATTATTCACTGTCACGCAACACCTTCCATTGAGAGTAGCACTACACAAGTGATGTTAAATCTTTCTGTACGGCCAATCGCTGCACCATTTACGAACAGTTCACATAAATGATAACTTTTCAGTGTCTTTGCACAGTGTAATACCTGTCTACTTTCACCTGTGGGTGTGTGCCATATATATATATATATATATATATATATATATATATATATATATATATATATATATATTTTTCCCTCCTTCCCCCAAGGTTCCCCAACACATGAAAATATGTCTCGATGAGCACTCGTGACACATACATATCACAAACATTTTATTATAAATCATAAATAATCAACAAGTGTCTTAGTAACGTACAGTACCTGTCCACTGACGCCCGTCGTTGCCCAGCATCCCTATGTCACCTGCACATTTGCCGCTAAAGTATCGTTGACATAAGCTACACACCCACATCCCACAACCAACATTTGCAACACATCACAAACACTTCATTTAATCATAAATAATCAACAAACATCTTAGCACGTTATAATACTTGTCCACTGATGTCCGTCGTTGCCCGGCGTCCTTACATCACCTGCACACCTGCCGCTAAAGGTATCTCTGACATACGCTATGCACCCACATCCCACAACGAACTTTCGAGACACATATCACAAACATTTTATATAAATCAGAAATAATCAACAGCTGTCTTAGCATGTTACAGTACCTGTCCACTGAAGTCTGTCATTGCCCAGCATCCTTACATCACCTGCACACCTGCTGCTAAGGTATCACTAACCTATGCTACGCACCCACAATATCCCACAACAAACACACGCTGTACATTTCATGTTCATTGTACATAAAGTATAACTTCTCACTAATGTCTTAGCAAGTTACAGTACCTGTCCACTGACATCCATCGTTGCCCGCTGCCCTTACATCACGTGCACACCTGCCACTAAGGTATCGCAAACCTATGCTACGCACTCACAATATCCAACAACGAACACTCGTTGCACATTTCATGTTCATTGTACATAAAGTATAACTTATCACTAAATGTCTTAGCAAGTTACGGTACCTGTTCAATGACGCATGTGGTTGCCAGCATCCTGACGTCCCTGCACACCTGCTGCTAAGGTATCGCTAACCTATACTACGCACCCACAGAATTCCTTCACGGACACTTGCTGCACATTTCACATTCATTGTACATAAAGTATAACTTCTCACTAAATGTCTTAGAAAGTTACAGTGCCTGTTCAATGACGTCCATCGTTGCCCAGTGTCCTTACATCACCTGCACACTTGCCACTAAGGTATTGCTAACCTACGCTACGCACCCTAAAATTATCCCTTCATGAACACTTGCAGCTCAATTCACCTACACTTTACACTAAATCATGTGAAAATACATGGCTACCACAATTATTCCACCCCAACCTCTGCAATTAGTTACGTTCCTTACTACGGTGCAACATGACCGTGATGCAGCACTTTTGCCTCGAGATTTACAATACACCGCTATGTTGGCACACACCACACTCCTTCATAACACTTGCAGCATGTTGGCCTTATATTTCACACAAATTCATATGCATATACAGTATGACAATAACAATAGCCATCCCTAAACATCCCTAATAATCCCTTCCCGACTACGGCATACAGGTAACACCTGCCCCATGCCAAACTCTGGCTATGGCGTTCGTAATGCATGCTAGTTCCAATATATCACAAAGCAAACCACTATACCTTTCACACAATATACAGTTTAGGTACAGGCTTTTCTATATACGTATGTGTACTCACAGCATAGGGTCCAGGGGATGCGGAGTGGCGAAACCCCACTACAGTGAACGTGCGTCTTGCCCCTAGGCCTAACGACTGATAACGGGCACCATTTCTTCTCAAGATATATATCTATGTTCCATCAACAAAATCGCTTTAAGTTATGCTCAGAAATAATATATCATCACACTCAGTTCATATTGGCATTGACTCGGGTGGGAGGGGGAGAATTATGGTGATTTGAAGGGACAGCACACATGACACAGCCTCACAGCCTGGCTCCTTGTGATCGACTGAGGTTTCTCGCTACAGGCAGCCTCCTGGGAGGCTCTACAGTGTTACCAAGTGTTTACCTTGGAAGAGGAACTCGCCTGCTAGAACGCATCCGAATTTGACGCAAATTGGCCAAAAACTTTTCTTTTTACGATGTTTTTTCTGCTTTTTCACGCAATTTGTGCCAAACCACAAAGAACCCAATTCACGTCAACATGCCTGGGAGGGTTAATGGAGCTAATGCAAAAACAAAACTAATGCCAGTGAGGAAGCCCTGCAGCTAGAGGAGAGTTCAGAACATGTCCGCTTTCTCTGCAAACCATTCATCAAAGTCCCCTAACTGGCAAATCTGCCTTATAGCTGAAAAATATGAGAAATACTGAGAACCTTCTAGTACTTCTTATTTAGCCAATCCCTCTTCTCATCAATAATGTTTCAGTGCTGGGACACCAGTCATCTGCACTTTCAAATGCCTTTAATTTGTTAGAATTAGCCCTCATATAGTTGGACACTTTTTTTGCAACTGGCCTTGACATTGTCTTTGCTGAATTAGATTTTAAATCTATGTGATGATTGCGTGTACTTAATTCTTCCCCTATGATAGCATTACTCAATAAACTTTCTGAAGTGGCTAAGACTGGGTCTAAGTTGCTAGCTCCACCTATTGGATAATTTACAAACTGGTACAACGAACTTTCCTGCAAATTTGTATATACAGAAGGTCTAACTCCGTGTGTAAGAGTAGGGCTTCTTTCCATTTTGGAACTGGTAAGTGAAAATCACTAAATATTATAGTGCTTTGTATACAATAGATTTCAGTAATATGATTGTAGAGGTCATTGTCGATGTTGAGTGGCTGACCAAGTGGATGGATTGTTTACCCAAGTGCGATGTTATGATCAGATTCATTTCAAAACTGAATATGCATAGTGTCAGTGCCTTCAGTTCATTGCATGGTAGTAGTAGTAGTTGTTCCCTAGGCAGTCTGGCTGAGCAGCCCCGGGTCCCTTAGGAAGGCCATGGCTGAGACTGGGCTTTCCCACAGAGCTCTCAAAGAGTGTATGTTGTGTTGTTGGCAAAGGTGATTGTGTACAATGCAGTCTTCCATAGTGTGCTTAATAGTGTGGGGTGCTGTGTTGCATCCTGGACAGGCATCAGTAACGGAGTCATCCAGCCTCTTCTGGTAGCTTAAGAGGGCTGGATGGCGCCCACATCTCAGCCTGGCCAGGTGGACCCTGTCCTCATGAGGAAGATAAGATTCAGAAGGCTGGATGTCAGGAGGCCGTGCATGCAGCTGTGTGTTGTCTTTAAGTGACTGAATGGAGCAGCGAGTGATCTGAGTGTGGATATGCTTCTGGAAGCTGGTCTGAGGTGGGCAAAGGGGGAGAGATGACAGTATTTATGTACGATATCGTGTGCTGGGTGTTGTTTTGATGTTCCTTGGTGTGGGTGGATGTGCTACCATGTACTGTAGTGGATGTTGTGGGTTTGTGGAGGTTGCAGCAAGAAACAGGGTGCCTCTCATGTCTAGGTGATCCTTGACTTTGAGGACTTTGGTTTCTTGGTGTAGGTGGTCTGTGGGTGTAGTAGCTGTGCAGCCTCTGATTATATTTAGGGCCTTGTTCTGTATGGTCTGTAGAGTGTTGTAGTGTGTTTTGATGAGGTTAGAAGTCCAAGCAGGGCTTGCATAATTCATCACTGAACGTATGTATTGTTTGTATACTGTGGTGGTGGTTTCTTTGTTGTGTCCGAATGTTGTATGGGCAAGTGACCTCAAAGCATTGAGTCTTGGTGTTATTTTATTTATAATGTTTCTGATGTGTTGTTTAAATGACATTGGTGTATTGTATGTTACACCAAGGATTTTGTGTGTGTGTGTGTGTGTGTGTGTGTGGTAGGGGGGGTGTTGTTTATTTTGAGGTGTGGGATGTGACTGTGTTCTGCTGTCCAGTTTGTGAGAAGAGTCACTGTAGATTTGGCTGGGGCTATTTTGAGCCTGTTTGTGGTGAACCATTTGTGTAGTGTGTTGAGGTTAGGTTGCATGGTGTGTGCAGCTGTGTTTGCATTTTGGTGCATACAAGTAAGTGTTATATCATCTGCATAGGAAGCTATGTGTATCTGTGGTGTGTGGGGTGTGGGTACGTCGTGCATGTATAGGTTAAAGAGTGTAGGGGACAAAACAGATCCTTGGGGGACGCCGTTTGTGAAGTTTCTGATATTAAAAGACTGACCAGGAAATGTTACGTGTGCACATCTGCCTGCTAAGTAGTTTGCCAGCCATCTTTTTGTGTTATTGTGCATGTTTGTGTTGAGTATTTTGTTTGTGAGGTTGTGGCGGGGGATGGCATCAAAAGCTTTTCTATTGTTTAATGTGACTAGGAGTGTTCTGTGTGGTGGCCTAGCTGAATTCATGCCATCAAAAACTCTCTGTGTAAGGTCTGTAAGAAGGATGTTTGTGGAGTGTAGTGGCCTAAAGCCATGTTGTGACTGGGCTAAGGGAATGTGAGGTGTGACTAGCTGTAGTACCAGTCGTTCAGTGACTTTAGAGGGAGTGCAGAGGAGTGTGATGGGGCGATGTGAGGAGGGTAACGTGGGGTCTTTGTTGGGTTTAGGGATAGTGTTGATATTGCCATGCTTCCAGATGTTGGGTATTATGTTGTGTGAGTAGCTGTAGTTTGATATGTTGGTGAGTGCTTGTATGCCTTGTTGTCTTAGGTGTTTAAGGTGAATGTTGCTTATGTTGTCTGGTCCACAGGCAGATGAGTGCTTGAGGTTGTTAATGATGTGCTTCGTCTGGTTGTAAGTGAAAGGTGCGTAGTCTGGGTCTGTGGGGAACTGTCTCTTACGTCGGATGATACGTCTGTCTTCGGGATGGGGGTTTAGATGGCTGACTTGTGAAAAGTGATTGATGAGAGTGTTTGCTTGTTGTTTGTTTGAGGGTATGGTGTCTGTTGTTGTGATGGCAGCGTGTGATTGTGTGGTGTTGCTGTGGGAAAGTGTGATGCTGTTTAGTGTTTTGTAGAGTTTACTGATGTTTGTTTTGTGGTCAAGTGTTTGGAGGTAATTTTTCCAGTTTAGTGTTTGCTGTTCTGATATTTTATTGTTTATCTGAGTGTTGAGTTCTTGTATTTGTTGTATGGTGTCTTGTTTATGGGGTGTTGGGGAGTGTCGCATTGTGTCCCGTTGTCTGATGAGGCCTTGAGTTTCTGGTGTGAAGTTGAGGTTGTATTTCTTTCTGTTGCCTCTAGGGATGTGTCTTTTGTCTGCATTTTGTATGATTGTATTGAAAGTGTTCACAGCGGTGTTGATGTTTGTGATGGGTGTACTGTTTAGTGTTTCGAAATGTTGTTGTGTTTCAGTTACAAAGGCCTCCCAGTTGGCTCTCTTATAATTAGTGTATGTGTGTTTGTGGCCAGCTGGGGTGATTCTGGTTTTGGTAGTGATGATGATTGGGAGGTGATCAGAACCTAGGATTTTGACCACTCTCCATGATGTAGTGGCAGCGAGGTTTGGGGAGCAGAAGGTGATGTCTGGAGATGATGGGAGGAAGAGGGGTCGGTGTGGGATATGGGTATGTTGGTCTAGACTATTTAGTATGAAGAGATGATCTGTTTGGGATTGTAGTACCAGCCCTCTGTCTGTGTCAGGGTTGTTGACGTGCCAGACCGACGACTTGGTGTTGAAATCACCACCCAGGATGATTTTGGGTATGTTAGTGATGTGGTGTATCTGTGGGGAGTAATTGTGTGATACTGTGGGGGATGATTGGGGGGGAATGTATGTGTCAGCGATTGTTATGTGTGGTTTGTTACCAGTGCGTATTTTAATTGATTGTTTTTCTGTTTTGGTGTCATGTGCTTTCTGCAAAGTTGATGGATTTGTGTACCAGGGTGATGAGTCCACCGCCACCGCCGTCGGCCCGGTCTTGTCGAATGGTGGTGAAGTTATGAAATGTCGGTGTTTTCTGTGCTCTGTGTAGTTTTGTTTCTTGTAAGATGGCAATGTGTATGTTCTGTTGTTTGATGAATTGTGTGAGTTCAAGTATTTTGGTTTTTATGCCATCTATGTTTAACTGAAGGATGTTTATGTTGTGTGTGCGATGTGTGTTGGCTGCTGCAGCACGGGGGGGAGGTGGTGTGGGTGGAGGGGAAGGGGTAGGAGGAGGTTGTGATGGAGGTAAGGGTTGAGGTGGATTAGGATGGGTTGGAATGGGAGGAGTTGGGGGACTGGATGGTGCGGGAAGGGTCAGTGGGTTTGGCTGTGGAGGTGTGAAGGAAGTAGGAGTAGGATTGGAAGGGGGGTTGATGGGTGGGGGGAAGGAGGATAAGGAGCAGGTCCAGGTGTTTGTGTAATGTTTTCTGGATGCAAGTGTTGTGCAGGTGTAATGGGTCCAGTTCTTGCAGGAATTGCACTGAACTGAACCCTTTGTCTGTCGGCTCAACGTGATAGGTTTTGAGCATGTTGGACATATGCATTTGTTGGTGGGTCCTGGATTGCTCTCAATGTCCCCGGCTAGAAGAAGTCGTCGAGAAATGACAGCCGGGGAGTCATTTCTCGGTGTAGAAAAAACGGTGTTGTTGTGTGTGTTGTGCTGGGAGGTGTGGTACTTGCCCGGACGACTGAAGCCACTCCCAGGTACTCGAGCCTCGTGAGGAGCCGGGGGGGGGGGGTTTGCGGTGGTTTGGCCCCCATGCTGTCCTCCTCTTCTCTTCGGCAGCCTCTGGGGGGTAGACCCACGACGAAGACGCCACCGCTCCAGGTCCTCATGGCTTGGTAATTATGATTGGATGATATCCTGATTTAATATATAACAACACACCTCTCCCTGCTCTGTTCCTTTCACTACTGAAAATGTGATAGCCTGGTAAATTAAACTCCACTGAAGATTCTCCTTGCTCATTATTTAGCCACGTTTCTGTTGTACCAGTTACATCATAATCTTAAGTAAAGACAGGAGTATCAAACTCTGAAAATTTATTATGCCGACTATGCATATTTAAAAGAACAGTTTTAATGTATTATCCTTTCTGATGTGGGGAGCTTCTATTTATAGATTTATCAGATTGTATGATATTCATGTAGGCCTCTCGTGCGACTATTTTTTTTTCTCTCTCTCTAGAAAAAAAAAATTACTGCATTACTAGGCAAACGACCTAGACGAGCAGATCGAATACATTCAAGTGAAGTAAATCATTCGAAAAAAGTGATCACTCCTTACATAAGTCGTTCCATGTGTCAGGAAACTCCATGCCTTCCTGCAAGTAAAGGAGAAGGAAGTGGAAGAGAAGGAGGAAAATAAACAGGTGAAGGTGACAGCAACAACGTAAATGTGATGTGGGAGACACCAGGCCAGGTGAGTTCAGTGAGTCCCCCCTATTAGGTCTTCCATATCTATTTTCTTATTCATCGTTTTTTTTTCTTTGTGGGTTCCTCTTTTTCCTCTCAATTTTCTGTCTTCCCCTTTCTCTTAGTGTTCTGAAAAATGTTTTTATTCGTTATTATATCTTTTACAGCTGTGTATGACAATTTCATTTTCTTGACTTATTTCATTGTCTCATTTTATCTGAGACCACTCTGTTTCTCTTGAGCTCTTTTCGCTCTCTGCTTCCCTCAGCGTAATTTATGACTTTTTTTTTTTTTTTTTTTTTGTTAGAAGAATCTGTTAGATATCCGAAGATTAATCCGACTTTCCATACCACTCATTTCTTTCTCAAAAAGACATAGTTACTTCACCATCTATCATGTTTCTTTTTATGCATTTTCTTTGTTGTGTTTAGAAATGAAATTTTTATTTCTGTTTCTGTGTATGATTTTTTTTTAGATATATAAAAATCACCTCACTTTTTTTTTTTTTTATACCACTAACTTCTTTCTAATTAGCCCACCGTAACTCCACTAAAGTATCAAGCTTTAACACATGTATTGTTGAGAAGTGGGATTTGCAAGTTAGGAAGTACTGGAAGGTTCTCAGCATTTCTCGTATTTTTCAGTTACATGTCAAAGTTGCAAGTTGCCCTGCTATTTGTGAGTGGAGTTATTTTGTAAAGCTCTGCATTAATTTTTAAGCTCTTTTTCTCTGTAATGTTTTATTTATGTGACAGTTAATTTATTGTAACGTCCCCATCCCACACTGCCACAGGCTCCAACAGCAGTAGTTCAGTACGGGAAGGATGCTGCCCAGTGAGTAGTTCTTCCTATGGCCAGCCTTTCGGTGTATGGTACACAAGAACAGTTCAAGTATCGTAAATAAACACTGGCTTCTTAAATTCATTGTCCTTATTTTCCAAATAATCACACTTAATGATTGCCAACAACACTTCACTATTTTCACAAGAGCCAAAGATATACAAACTTCACTAACTGCACTGACAATGCTTGCCAACAACACTTCACGATTTTCACAAGTACCGATGATATACAAACTGCACTGACATTTAACTACACTCAATCTGAACTGAAAACTGATTTAGACTGCTGTAATCTCTTCCCCATCCTTATATAAGCATGCATTATACTCAAACCTTCGAGTACATACTCGATGGGCAACTGTTGCCAACTCGGACACATCCAAAACATGCCAGAGTTTTCTTACACTGCATAATACTCTAAATTATTTAGCATACAAACTGAAATAAAATAAAGTAAGTTAACAATCACATTAATAAAACATTATGGAGAGAGAGAGCATGAAAATTAATGTCCAACTTACAAAATAACTGTACTCTCATACAGCAGTCTAACTGGCAACTCTGACCCATAATGGAGCTACTAGAATAATCAGGAATTCTCCAGCACACTCTAACTGGCAAATCCCGCTTCTCCACACTACCCCCTCTCTATTCCATTTGTCATCCTGACAATACACAGTACTTAAAACATAATTAATCGTAATGAAACATCTAATTGTACACAAAATAATCCTTCAAATTATCGGGTCATCTCCTATGCTACTTCTGACGATGTCCCTGCTCCTTCACACAGTCCACTTCTGGAATGTCTTAGTCCTCTTCCTGATGCACTTATCTTGGGAAACTGTCACCATTCTCTTATTCTTTAGCTACTAGGTCCTCCTCAACATCCTTGGCTGTGGGTGAGCATGAGTCCTCGGAGATGTCCCAATTGTACTGTCCTGGTCCATGGTACTGCCACAGATAATTGACGTGCACCACGTTTGGGTGAGACTTCGTGTCTCCTCGAATCCAGTGTGTTATGTCTGATAGGTGGCCCAACATAGTGTAAGGCCCATCCCACGGGCTCTGCAGCTTCAGTGACTGTCCCTTCTTTCGCTGAGGATTGTATAACCAAACTTGGTCACTATCCTTGAAGCTCCCCTCACTTGCTTTGTCATCATACTTGCATTTCATCACCTCTCCTGAAAACTTAAGGGTTCCTTGCACATGATGATGTACCTCAGCCAGCCTTTCTTGAAGATGCTTCACATAGCTGGAGGTGTCTGTAGGGAGCTCTTCACCAGGTGTTCTTCCCATTAACAAGTCAACAGGTAAGTGTAACTCGTGGTCCAACATCAGTTTTGAAGGGGTGCAGCTGGTAGACTCATGTGATGCAGACCAATATGCCATCAGCAACACAGGTAATTTCTGGTTCCATTCCACTTGTCCCTCTATACAGTACTTGGCCAGTGCTTGTGCCAGGGTTCAGTTGAATTTCTCCACCATCCCATCTGACTGTGGCCTTAATGAAGTTGTCCTCGACTTCTCAATCCCCTGTAACTTGCAGCACTCACGGAACACAGCAGGCTCGAAGTTTCTACTTTGGTCTGAATGTAGCTCCTGTGGCATCCCAAAGTGACAGAAAAAGTGGTCAACCAACACCTGAGCAACAGTCGTAGCCTCTTGATTGGGAATGGCATAGGCTTCTGGCCACTTTATGATAGTCCATGGCAATACACATATACCAGTTTCCTCTTTTAGTTAGTGACAAAGGTCCAGTGATATCCACCATGAATCTTTCCATTGGTGCACCCATTTGGCACAGCTGTAGAGGGGCACATCCACGTTTCTTGGGTCCCATCTTGGCACAGCATACATTACAGGCCCGACGCCATTTTTCAGCGTCATGGCGCATGCCAGTCCAATAGAACCTGTGTCACAGCCAACTTAGAGTTTTTCTCACTCCCAGGTGCCCACTAGTGATCTGGTTGTGGGACTCATCCATGATCTTAGACCTCATCTTGTACGGAACCAACAGTTGCCAATACTTGCTGAGGCCATCAGGTGTCTCCCACTGACACTTCAGTAGCCTTCTGTTTAAACGAAGAAGGTCCCACTGATTCCAGTAGCTCTTGGTCACAGGGCTGAACCTGGAAACCTCTTCCCATGATGATCACACTGAACTCTGCTGCAGGCACCCTAGCACTGGTTGATAATCTGCATCCTCCATCTGCATCCTCTTCAGGTCTTCTTCATCTGACACTGGCTCTGTCACTTCAGTATGGTGGCATTATTTGCTAAGATTCCCATTCCTACTACACTGCTTGCCATCTGTTCTTCTATCTTCTCACACACTATCAGTCATGGTTCTTTTGCATTTCCTCAGTGATGGGGCTTCTTGGGAACAACTGGCTGGTTGTTGCCTCTTGTCACCAGCCTTCACTAATTTACCCTCATCCTTCTCATTTGGACATTCATAGCTGAAGTATTCCACCTCATCACATGTCCCACCTCACCACATGTCCAACACCCGTTTGTTGCAATTGTGGGTTTTCTTCCAGTGTTCCATTCTCACTCCTTCTTCCATGTGTCGCAGCTTCTCGCAGAACCAGCAACCTCCTCTGACCTGTTCTCTCTTCGACATGTTGCTGTCCACTTTCCGATGTCCTGGTTTCTCACAATACCAGCAACTTCCTTCAACATTTTCTGCTCCATGTACCTGACCCATTCTTGCCTTGAATCCTGCACTACAACCTGTCTCATAAGTGAATGTACTGGACCTGGCATAGGACTCAAACTCTAGAGCCCTGGCTAGTGCTTCTTGCATGCTTCTGGCTTGTGCCTGCTTCACTTGCACTTTCAACTCTACACTATCAGGTGCATCAATCAACTGGTCCCTCAGAAAAATTGCCAACAGGTTAGGTGTTGCTCCAGGGTATACCTTGTATGCTGTATTCTCTAGGTCATGAGCAAGCTGCTGTAGGGATTTGCCTCGAACCTGTACACGGCTCTGGAATCTTGCCCTGTAAACCCCAGTCTGGTACATGGTCCCGTATTTCCGCTCCAGTACTTCTGCAAAGAACTGATAACTGTTCCTCTCCTCTACTGACATCTGGCCAAGAATATCCATTGCGGCACACTTGAGGCTGGTAGCAAGCTGCACTGCTCTCTGCCTATCATCCCAACCATTCTGATCTACAAGCAACTCGGTCTGTGCCCTGTAAGCTTCCCAAGATACTCTATCGTCAAATTCCTGAGGTTTCTTTTTAATTGGACTCTTATTATAGCCATGCACTTTACCAGTTTAGGGCCTAAAAACCGGGGCATCATAATTAAGGCCGGGACTTAAATCTCCTATATTCTGATCATTCAACTCTGTAATGCTACCTTTAGATGCTTGGGATCAGTCAAGATGCACCATACACTGTCCATTCTTTTCATATGCTCCTTGAAACTAACCTAAAGCTCAGCAGTGCAGTATTTCTCTACAACCTCAGTTCTCTCATTCACTATCTTCACATGGTCGAATACATGCTACAGCAAGTTATCTACATGTTGTCTGCACTGCACTGTTCTCTCACAAATCTTCAGCTGGTTATCTACATGGTGTCTGTACTCCATCTCTATTCCCTCACTAATCTTCAGCTGGTCACCTAGATGCTGTCTGAACATATCACATTATTGCTTACCTCACACTGCCGCTGTAGCTCAGCGTATACTTCCCCCTTCAACTGTTGCTCTCTTCCTTCATTTCTCCCATGAATGCATCTAGCTGTTCTTGCATCCTCAGTTGTAATTCCCTCTTTTGCTCCTGTAATGCCTGTTGAAACTGTTCATTCTGTGCTTGCAATTGTTCTTTGATTTCTTTCTTGAGCTGTTTTTGTTCTTCACTATGTGTCTGTTATTGTCCTTTAAGTTCTTTCTGTCCTTTATTTTGAACCTGTAATTGTTCTTTGAGTTCTTTCTGTTCTTCAATCTGAGCCTGTAGTTGTGCTTGTAATAGCCTCATAATTGTACCCAGCAATACCTTCTCCTCCCTAGCTTGGCCTCTTGTCTGTATACCTTCTGCTCCATGTCAAAGGTTAGACTCATTGCAGTCCTTAACCCGTGGATTGCGAGCCACAGCTCAGGCTGGGTAGCCGGCTGTGCTTCACTGCTAACTACTCCACCCCTACCCAAACTTACGCATGGCGCTATGCAAGACAGAGAGACAGAGATTTTTTTCTTTTCCCCAGCTGATGCCCTGGATGTTTATCTTCAAGTTATGATAAATAACCCCCCCCCCAAGTTTTTTGTTTTTTATTCATTTTTTCAATGCTTCCCTATAAAAACTTACGCATGGCCCTATGCAAAGATGGAGAGAGAGAGAGAGAGAGAGAGAGAGAGAGAGAGATTTTTTCATCACATGATGCCCAGGACGGTTATCTTCAAGTTTAAAATAAAAAAACTAAAAAAAAAAAAATCTTTTTTTCCTTCATTTTTTTCGCACCACGGGGTGGGATGAAAAAGGTAATTGCGCAATCCACGGGTTAATTATCTGACTCTCCTGACACCATTGTTACGTCCCACACTGCCACAGGCTCCAACAGCAGTAGTTCAGTACGGGAAGGACGTTGCCCAGTGAGTTGTTCTTCCTATGGCCAGCCTTTCGGTGCATAGTACACAAGAACAGCTCAGGCATCGTAAATAAACACTGGTTTCCTAAGTTCACTGTCTTTATTTTTCAAATAATTAAACTTAATGCTTGCCAACAACACTTCACTATTTTCACAAGTACCGAAGATATACAAACTTCTCTAAATGCACTGACACTTAATGCTTGCCAACAGAACATCACTATTTTCACAAGTACCGATGATATACAAACTATACAAACTGCACTGACACTTAAATACCCTCAAACTGAACTGAAAAGTGTCTGAGACTGCTCTAATCTCTTCCTCATCCTAATATAAGCTTGCATTATACCCGAACCTTTGAGTACGTTCAGAACGGGCAACAGTTGCCAACATGCAGAAATCCAAAACATGCCAGAGTTTTCTTACACTGCATATCACTCTAAATTATTTAGCACACAAACTAATATTTGTGGTAGGTGGGGGCACTCACCATCCACTCACTCGATGTAATGCTGCTCTCGGGTGTCTGCCCTTTCCCCTCCTCCATCCTTCTTTCCTACCATCCTTTTCTGTCTTTCTTCCCTTCATTCTTTCCTCTTCCTTCTGCCTGAGGGTGACTCTACATTGAGTGACAAGCCAAATGGTTACTTGTACACCAGGAAACCATTTACTACGCTGAGTAGTAACCATATAACCAAATTTTGGCGCCTGTTGGTTTAGTGGGTACTTATTGCGCTCCAGTCGGATTGAGCTGGTGAAGGTTTATATCCAAGGGATGGTTGGGGTTGATTGCTCATGTAATGCCACTCAGGGATGAGTGAGGCTGGTCACTCTCATCTTAAAAGTCGGGACCAACTGCCTAGCCCCGGGCTCCTACGCTCCTCATAGGGCAATGTAGGATTGGATGATGGATGGATGGATGGGCAAACTGATATAAAACTACATAATTTAACAATTATGTAAATAAAACATTATAGAGAAAAAAGAGCACATAAATCAATGTACAACTTACAAAATAACTGTGCTCACAAACAGCAGGCTAACTGGCAACTCTGATCTGTAAAAGAACTACTAGAATCATGAGGAATTCTCCCACTTCTCAGCATTATGTAATTTTATCTTAGTTTGTATGCTAAATAATTTAAGGTGTTACACAATGTAAGAAAACTCTGGATATTTCGGATGTCTCCAAGCTGGTAGCTGTTGCCTCTTGGAGAGCGTACTATAACTGGAGAAGTAGGGAAGGCCATTTAATAGGGTGGAGTGAAAACAGGGGTCAAAAATCAAATTGCGGATTTATTGTAGGTAATACCTACCAAAAGCTGCCAGTGCTATTACTCATTAATGATATAGAATTTTATTGAACTAGGACTAAATATTATGCCCTCGCTGAATCACTGGATCAACTACAGATTTCAGATCTTGCAACAGGTAGAGTGACCTCTTAATCTGCATCCACAGGTGCTTAGAGCCATCCTTGCATGAAGGTTTGGACTTGATCATGAGCCAGACTGGAGCGTAAACCTTCAGAATGAATTTAGCAATTGTTCTGAGATTATCCCTAGGTCTTTCTGTCGCAACATACAAACGCAGAACTCGATTGGCCAGTGTGACCCAGCGGGACATAACGTGTTTTCCTGGCTGACGATGTGACGCAGAGACAAAGCAATTGCCAGTGACTACTGCTTGGCAAATTTCCAGTAAATTCTGCTGATCCAAACTCGAATCATCAACACTGACATCCAAAAAATTCACATGTTATTTGCTCAAAAGCATCAATTGACATTTCCTCACAATTTGCCAATAAAGAAACGACTGTCCCTGAGAAACTTCTTGGTCCTGTCGTGCAACCATCCAAATGTTGGAATAAATAACGTAGAGGAAGTTCATTTGCATGGAGAAGGCAAACAAACCGCTGCAGAGGACGTCTGACATGTTCTTCAAGGAGTCTTATAACACCGCCCTTCTTCCCTGTGTTCACTGCAGTGCCATTACACACAGTTGCCACCAGCTTCTGAACGTCTATGCTATTTTCACCGAGAAAATGAATGATGGCCAGCTTAATGCTTACAGAACTGCCACTTTCAGTTTTAATGTGACCGAGATAGTTCGAGCCAGGCTCCTGTACCAGTGACATATGCGCCTCTCTAGTCACTCTTCGGTGAGCTGTGCCATCACCTGTTTCGAGAATCAGTGTTTTATCCTTTCTGCCATCAAAATACAGGCCCTGTATTTCAGCAGTATGACTTGCCTCAGCACGGATGGTTTCGCGATACTTCTGCCGTACTCTTCTTACTTTGCTTCTGTCGATGACATCACTGCAGTCCTCAGATGTTACTATGCCATAGTCTTCCAAGACTGCAGATGCAATCTCTGCCACTGCTCTGTCTGAAACTGCATGTCGCTCAGAAGCCCTCACAGTATTCTCTAGCTGACGTCTCTGCTGTGATGCTGCTTGAGAAATACATGCAGCAGTAGAAGGGTGCAATGATTTCAAAGTACATGCAACAGTAGCAGATAATATTTCAGTGTCATTATTTGTGCTTTCACCAGGTTCATCTTCTGCGGAGCTGCTAAAGCTGCTTTCATATTTCTTTGATGTCGTTTAACTGGCACTAGCTTCGAGGTGATACTGAGTTAGCCTGTCTTGCTCCTCCGACTTTCTTCTCAGACGCTCCTGTAACCTCTTGCTAGCTATGATGTCAAGTGGATCTATCGTCATCTTGTGTGTGGTTTGTTGATCTTGAAGAAAAGACAGTTCAGAAATTGGAATCTTGCAAGACTTTGCACACGAACATGATGAATGGTTAGCACATTTGCATGCTGCAATATCGAAAATCTTCCTGGCTTGCTCCTTGAATTCGGTGACTTTCTTTTCATACTGTTTATTTCTTTTCGGCATTGGGTATCTCACAAGTTTGAGTTATTTATTGTGGTGATATCGTATCAGCTGTATATTGCGGGTTGATGTCACAGTAGGTATTGATGCTCGGGTCCTAATTTTATTAATTTTTACACCCAGGACATCAGACAGTTCTACAACAGTTGGTTCTTTTTTTAAATCACTTCATATTCAGTCTGACCCATTGATAGTCCATAAGCATGTCTTCAGTGGTTGGCAACCTACGCAAGTTCATTCTATGAGGATTACTGAAAATTTGGCATGCCGGAGGTTCTCTCAGATGACACTCAGCCATCTTGTCACCATGCTCCAACACTCAAACATCATAAGAAATGCAACAGAACATAGAAGACTTAACACTCTCGAAGTATTATATGCATGAGGAGTAGAATGTAGCACCACTCGAGCAGGGCAGTACTCTCAAGGTGGATGGACCGCTGATGACAGGGAGAGCTGGAACTTCCTTTTCATCAGCCCTCGGGACTAGTTCCTGTCTCTCCCTCTTTGCTGAACTTTTTCAGTGTTTCAAAAACACAGAGAGTAGGCCAACAAGCTCTCCAATACAAGTTTCTCTAACCTATCATCACCAATCTACATGCACTGTACACACTACACTTCCTTTTCAAAATTAAAAAAAAGAAAAATGACACAGATTAACCATGCCTCAGAGTCCGGGGGGGGGGACCATAAATGCCCCCACCATCCGCCCCTTTCCCGGTGACGACTCAACGAGCTGTCTGGAAGCACTGTCTAGCTCACTTCTTCATTTCTGCAACATTCACGGCCTTTCCTCTAACTTTCTCTCTGTTGAACACCACTTCTCCTCCTCTAAACCTCACCTTCTCTTCTTAACCAAGACTCAGCTGCCTGGGCAATTGACAGCAAACCCTTTTCTGTATCCTCCTACTTTCTCTATACTCATTTAAAAGCCAAAGGTGACTGTTGTGTATATGTATGCAACGACTTATCTTTCTTTTGTGTTCCTGGACTTGATTCTTCTGAATTCTCTACTCTCTGGCTTCGGCTTTCCTGTCATTCTGTATCTAAATACATCTGCACTGTTTACTTATCCCGAAATTCTGCTGACTATCTTATTTCTACGAAGGAACACATTCTACCCATTTCTCCTTTCTCTGAAATCTCCATTCTAGGAGCTTTCAATATTCACCACCACCTTTGGCTCTCCTCTCCTTTCACTGATCCAGCTGGTGAACAAGCCTACATCTTTTCTATCCATAATGACCTAGAGCAGCTTGTACAGCACCCTACCCGTAATCCTGATCGCCTTGGAGAGAGCTCTAACCTACTTGACCTCTTCCCTACAACTAATCCTTCTGCTTACACTGTCAATATTTCCTCTCCGTTGGGCTCCTCCAATCACAACCTTATTACCTTAACCTGTCCTATTGCTCCAGTACAGCCTGTAGACCCTCCAAAGCAACGTCGACTGTGGCACTTTGGAGCTGCTGACTGGGAGGCCCTCAGGCAGTAATTCTTTGATTTTCCCTGGAATGATTATTGCTTCCAAGGCCGGGAGCCATCTGAGTGTGCCTTGCACATTATGGAGGTTATTCTCTTGAGCACTGAAGTATACATTCCTTTCTCATATGCTTTGACTAATGCAAGAAAGCCTTGGTTTAATCACATTTGTTCTAATGCTGTCTGCAACAAGGAGAGGGCCTATAAAAGGTACCAGAATCAGCCCACCCCCGAATCACATAATTTTTACATTTCAGCCCGGAATTGTGCTAAGTCTGTTCTTTGCTCTGCTAAAAATAATTTCATCCGTACTAAATGCTCTCAACTCTCCAACATGAATTCTTCCCTCTCCTTCTGGCACCTTGCCGAAAACCCTTCCAACAACTTTACTTCATCATCCTTCCCTCCTCTTTTCTACTCTGATGGCTCTGTAGCTATCTCTTCTACTGATAAAGCAGATCTCTGCTCAGATTTTCTCCTCTAATTCCATCTTAGACGATTCCGGTGCTGTTCCTCCATCACTTCCCCCCTCTGACTTCCTCATGGCTGACATTAAAATTTCTTCAGCTGATGTATTTTCTGCCATCACTGGCCTCAATACTAACAAGATATATGGGCCTGATGGAGTCCCTCCTGTTGTCCTCAAGAACTGTACTTCTCCTTTGTCTTTCAATTTGTACCATTCCTTCTTGTTGGAAGTTTGCTCTCATTCAGCCAGTCCCTAAGAAGGGTGACCATTCCCAACCCTCTAACTATCGTCCAGTTGCTTTAAGATCCTGTGTCTCAAAAGTTTTCGAGTCTATTCAAAACAGAAAAATTTTAAAGCATCTTTCCTGTCATAAGTTTCTTTCTGATCGTCAGTATGGGGTCCGTCAGGGACACTCCACTGGCTGTCTTTTCACCCACCTTTCAGACTCCTGGTATTGCACTTGATATCTCAAACTCTTTCGATCGAGTCTGGCATAATCTTTAATTTCCAAACTGCCCTCTTACGGTTTCTATCCTTCTATCTGTGCCTTCATCTATAGCAGTGGTTCTTAACTTTTTTACTACCACGCCCCCTCTAGTAGTTGATCCTCCCATCCACGCCCCCTCACATCTTCAGCCAAACAGATAATATTCCCTCCCAGATTTAAAGGAAAAACAAAAAAAAAAATGGTGTTTTTAGTCTTTTTATTGGGCATGAATTCTGTGCAAACAATATACCCAGCATATAAAATGAGGTTACTTCCTTTCTAATTTAATGACACTTGACACTGCTTCTTAGCTACCAGATCTTGAATGCCAGAGAGTGCACAACGTAAGTCCCCTTCAACGTTCAGCCGGTTTTTGTACTTGGTCTTGACAGCAAAGAGCATGGAAATTGCAGCGTCACAAAGATCAGTGGATCCAAACATTGTCAGAATCCGAAGAGCTTGATGTGATATCAGAGGGTAAACTGGAAGGTACTTGACCCAGAACATCTTAAGATCCAGTCTTCCTCTGCTGAGGAGTTGAACTTTAACTCAAGAAACTTCTCTTGCATTTCATCCAAAAGATCTGTATTTCCATCCTGAATTCGACATTTCTAGAGGTTGAGTTTGACCATGAAGGTTCGAATGGTGTCGTGGTGCACAATGATGTTGATGTTTTTCCCTTGTAGTTTAAGGCTGAATGCATACAGCACTTCGAAGATGTCCAGCAGGTAAGCTAGTGATAGCAAAAAGCCTTCAGAATGAAATTTGTCATGGAGGTCTGCCTTCTGATGCAAATCTAGAAATACTGTATTGCTACTTCTCGCAGTTCATAAAGCCGTCCAAAGATGTTTCCCTTTGAAAACCACTGTACGTTTGTGAGAAAAAGCAAGACTTTATGTTCAGATTCCTAATCCTTATAGAGCAGTTTGAAGAGACGACTGTTCACGGCTCCAGTTTTGATAAAGTTGACTACCTCGATAGCCACGTTCAGGACATCCCTTATTTCCGCATGTAGAATTCTGGATGCTAAGGCTTCACGATGAAGTATGCAGTGTGTACCTACAGTGCAGCAGATGGACTTTTTTTGTTTCACCCTTGTTATGAATCCAGACTGCAGGCCAAGCATGGCTGGATGTCCTTGAGTACACCCTTACCAGCGAGTCCCACGAAAGTTGATTTCCCTGAAAGGAGTTCGATTCCACATGAAAAACAGCTGCAGCTGCTGCTGTTGAACAACTTTCCATGGGATGGCAGAAGAGCATTTCCTCTTCTACACTGTTGCCTGACACGAAACGAGCATACATCAGTAGCTGAAAACACTGAGCGATGTTAGAAGTTTAGTCACACTGGATGACAAATACAGGAGAAGCTCTTATTTGGTAGAGAATTTGATCTTTGATGTCTTTAGACATTTCATCGATCCTTCTCTTGACTCTTTCGTTTGACAGAGAAATTTGGGAAAGCTTGTTTGCACAAGCTTTCCGCAAAACTAGTTCTGCTGCACGCAGCATACTTGGTTTTATGAGACACTCCAAAATTATGGTTCTTATTGCTCTTTGCAGTCAACATGGCGATCTCATGGGAAGCCTCAACAACCTTGGAAGTTTGTTGCCGAAAGCCACACTGCCGTCCATCTTAGCTTGTTTCAAGGATTCTCTTTTTGTTTCAAAGAATGCCTTGGGCTTGTCAGCAAGAGCAGGATATGTTGTCCTCAAGTGGCGTTCCAAGTGTGAGGGCCGCATTCCATCATGCTCAGAGTCTTGTAACATATCACACACTTGGGGACCTCTGTGTCACGATTTTGGAGGGGCACGAGTCAAAATCGAATATATTCGTCAAGATACTTCCGCTTCTTTCCATTCGTTGGGAATCAGTTGATGTGCAGTGGACAACGCAAAACACAACCACATGATCATTAACAAACACAGCAATATCATAAACACAACAACTTGATCATCACAACCACATCATCAATAACAAACAACATAATTATAAACACAAGGCTACATGATCAAAAACACCACCACATGATCATTAACAAACGTCGCATTATCATAAGCACCACATGATTATTAACAAACATCACAACATGACCATAAGCACCACTTCATGATCATAAACACCACCACACGATTATTAACAAACACCACAACATTGTAGTAAACGAAACAAATCAACACGATCATAAGCACAGCATTACCATAACCACCAGATGCTTTTAAGCACTACCAACTACTAATGAAATACAATCGGAATTCAAAACTTACAGAGCAGTACATGCGTGTTCACTGTTCACCAATAAACTTTAGGGCCGCTTAAACCATTTTTAAGTAAATATAGCAACTGAAATAAAACATAACTCAATAGGCCCAACTGAAGAAATATGTGAAAGAAGAGGAGTAATAATCACGGGTGTGTTTAGGAGGTAGCTGACACTGAAGGCCAAGTAACATATAAGGACATATAAATATAGAGTAAAAAGGACAGATAATAGTAAGCCTAATGGCATATAGAAAACTAAAATTAGTAACGGGATACTTTTTTTTTATATAATCATCTCGATATTAGCCACGCACATGGTAAGAGAATTACTCATATAATTAGAGAAATTCCTACTTTTCCCCCGGGCTCGCACCCCCCAGGATAAGAACCTCTGATCTATAGCTTCCTTTCTGGTCGTTCTATAGCCGCTGTAGACGGCCTTCGTTCTTCTCCTAGATCTATCAACAGTGGTGTTCCTCAGGGCTCTGTCCTGTCACCAACTCTCTTCCTTCTATTCATCAATGACAATCTAAGCTGTACATCTAAACCTATCCACTCGTACACTGATAGTTACACCCTTCACCCTTCCACTGGTTCCCGCAACGTCCATCTCAGCAGCTACTTCAGCAAACAAGGGATGAGGCTATGGCACACCTATTGTCTTACTTGGCTCGTATCTCTGACTGGGGTATAAATAATCTTGTTTTTAATGCATCAAAGACTCAGTTCTTACACCTATCAACCCAACAAAATCTTCCACAGGAGTACCCACTAATGTTTAATAATATCCAGCTCAATCCTGCATCATCCTTGAACATGCAAGGGGTTTGATTCACTTGGATCTTATCTTGGAGAGATCGTATTGCATCTCTTGTAAAATCTGCTTTGAAGAGATTAGGTGGGCTAAGCTGATTCCGTACCTTCTTTACCCTGCATAGTTGTTGACCTGATACACAGGTTTTATTCGCCCCTGTGTGGAGTACAACTCTCATGTGTGAGGAGGTTCCCCACATACAGTTCTTCTCGATAGAGTGGAGTCAAAGGCTTTTCGTCTCATTAACTTTCCTCCTCTTACTTGCTCCCTTCAACATCTGTCTCTTCGCCGCACTGTTGCCTCTTTATCTCTTTTCTATCGCTACTTCAATGTTCATTGCTCCTCTGAACTCTCTGCCTACATCCTTCCACCTCTACGACAGGTGCGTAGCACCCATCAAACAAACTCTCATCCTTTTTCAGTCCAACTCTCTAATGCAAGAGTTAACCGTTACTCCCAGTCCTTCATTTATGCAACAGGTCAGCTCTGGAACTGTCTCCCTCTGTCTGTATTTCCTGCTTCCTATGATCTCCAGTCTCTCAAACGCAGTGTTTCCAGGCATCTCGATATGAACAGATCTTGAATTTGGCTCTCTTTTGTATTGTTTTTGTCTTTTTCTCAGAAGGAACGGTTTGCGGGCTCTTAGCCTTTGGTTCATTTCTTTTTGCATAAAATATATATATATATATATATATATATATATATATATATATATATATATATATATATATATATACATACATACTCACGTACTTATAAAACACTTGAAAAGCATGTATCTAAAACCTTATTTGCCTTGTCCTATAATGTATTTGAAATGACTCAACATGTCCTGGCATATAAAATTTGCAATTTTAGTTGAGGGCAGAAAATGTTGGTTCTGGAATGCCAAATTTTATATGCAAGGTATGCAGGAGAAATGACAACATTAGGGTGTATTACATGTCATAATTCGTTTTTTTTTTTTTTTTTTTTTTTAACTCCACCCTACTATTTAAGGAGGTGGAAGAGCCTTGGACAGTCAGTTTTGTCTCAGCTCAGTTTGAGCTTAGTTCAGTGTCAGTTCAGTGTCAGTGCAGTTAGTGATTATTGTATAGCTTCGGTACTTGTGAAAATAATGAAGTGAAGTTAACAAGCTCTAAGTGTAATTATCTGGATATTAAAGGAAGTGAAGTTAACAAGCTCTAAGTGTAATTATCTGGTTATTAAAGGAAGTGAAGTTAACAAGCTCTAAATATAATTATTTAGAAATTAAAGGCAGGGAACTTAAGAAGCCAATTTTTATCTATGACGCCTGAGCTGATCTTGTTGTTGCACATCGAAAGGCTGACCATAAGAAGAACAACTCACTGGGCAACGTCCTTCTTATACTGAAATAACGCGTTGAAGCCTGTGACAATGCTGGATGGGGACACAACAGTGGTGCCAGGAATGTGGATTATTAGAAAAGTGCTATAGTGGGTCAAACCTTTGTCACTGGGGCAGAACGAGTACAGACAGGAGGACAAGCTAGTGTCCCACCCCTTCTCGTGGCTCGTGTTCCCAGTTAGTAATCCAGAGGTGTTGGTACAATTTCGATGGGAGTTTATTTGGAGAAGACAAACACAGGTCCAACCTGTTCTCTGCCAGCCCCACACCCGTGAAAGCTGTGCGGGGAGCTGGTTTGGAAGGCCTTTTGCAGATGTTAACATTCTTTGAACTTTGTTGATACGTGCACTAATTGTCACCCACTACTAGATACATATTCTCTTAACTTATATATTTATACACTGTTAGTTTTAGTTTTGCAGTTTTAAGAGATTACTGACGTATGGTTATAAGGTATGGTTACATAATATGGGGTTACAAGGTATGATTACATAGTATAGTTACAATACTCCTTCCACCGCTCTCCCGGTTACGACTTGAGCTGCCTGGAACCACTGTCTGACTCACTTCTACTTCATTTCTGCAACATTCGTGGCCTTTCCTCTAATTTTCGCTCAGTTGAGCACCACCTCTCCTCCTCTAAACCTCACCTTCTTTTTCTAACTGAGACTCAGCTGTCTGAGGCAACTGACAGCAAACGCTTCTCTGTATCCTCCTACTTTCTCTATACTCATTTCAAAGCCACTGGTGGGTGTTGTGTATATATACGCAACGACTTATCTTGCTCTCGTGTTCCTGAACTTGATTCTTCTGAATTCTCTACACCCTGCCTTCGGCTTTCCTGTCATTCTCTGACTAAATATATCTGCACTGTCAACTTATCCCCTAATTCTACTGACTATCATAAATTCTTCGACTATCTTACCTCTACGATGGAACACATTCTATCCATTTTTCCTTTCTCTGAAATCTCCATTCTGGATTTCAATGTTCACCACCACCTTTGGCTCTCCTCTCCTTTCACTGATCCACCTGGTGAACAAGCCTACATCTTTTCTATCCATAATGACCTAGAGCAGCTTGTACAGCACCCTACCCGTGTCCCTGACCGCCTTGGAGAGAGCTCCAATATGCTTTACCTCTTCCTTACAACTAAATCATCTGCTTACACTGTTAATCTTTTCTCTCAGTTGGACTCCTTTGATCACAACCTTATCACCGTAACCTGTCCTATTGCTCCAGTGCAGCCTGTGGACCCTCCAAAGCAACGTCATCTGTGGCAATTTGGAGCTGCAGATTTGGAGGCCTTTAGGCAGTAATTCTTTGATTTTCCCTGGAATGATTACTCCTTCCATGTCATCTGATAAATTACCAATATGCTGGGAATCGAACCAGGGACTCTCAGGTGAGAGCCAGGCAGCATACCACTACACCACGACCAGGTAAAAGTTAACTCACGTTGTCACAATCTTGTAACCAACGTCCCTCCGCCCCCACTGTGGGCATCAAGAGGATGAGTTAACCCCCTGGCAATCGGGCAAGTAGATGTTTTTTAATCTATCCCAAGTACTTACGGCAAGTCTCTCACCTGAGAGTCCCTGGTTCGATTCCCAGCATATTGGTAATTTATCAGATGATTTTTCCTATGTACAGGACAGGTTTCCCTCTTTCTTCCATGGCTGAGAGCCACCTGAGTGTGCGTTGCGCATTTCGGAGGTTATTCTCTCGGGCACTGAAACATACATTCCTTTCTCATATCCTTTGACTAATGCAAGAAACCCTTGGATTAATCACGCTTGTCCTAATGCTGTCTGGAACAAGGAGAGGCCCTATAAAAGATACTGGCGCCAAACCACCCCTGATTCACATCATTTTTACATTTCTGCCCGGAATCGTGCTAAGTCTGTTCTTCGCTCTGCTAAAAATAATTTCATCCGTACTAAATGCTCTCAACTCTCCAACTCGAATTCTTCCCGCTCCTTCTGGCACCTTGCCAAAAACCTTTCTAACAACTTTACCTCGTCATCCTTCCCTCCTCTTTTCTACTCTGATGGTTCTGTAGCTATTTCTTCTACTGATACAGCAGATCTCTTCGCTCAGACTTTCTCCTCCAATTCCACCTTAGATGTTTCCGGTGCTGTTCCTCCATCACTTCCTCCCTCTGACTTCCTCATGGCTGACATTAAAATTTCTTCAGCTGATGTATTTTCTGACATCACTGGCCTCAGTACTAACAAGGCAAATGGGTTTGATGGAGTCCTTCCTGTTGTTCTCAAGAACTGTGCTTCTGTGTTTACACCTGCCTAGGCAAACTCTTTCTCCTTTGTCTATCACCTTGTACCTTTCCTTCTTGCTGGAAGTTTGCTTTCATTCAGCCAGTCCCAAAGAAGGACCATTCCCAATCCTCTAACTATCGTCCAGTTGCTTTAACATCCTTTATCTCAAAAGTTTTCGAGTCAATTCTTAATAAAATAAATTTTAAAGCATCTTTCCTATCACAACCTTCTTTCTGATCGTCAGTATGGGTTCCGTCAGGGATGCTACACTGGCGATTTTCTCACCTACCTTTCAGACTCCTGGTCATCCTCCTATTGGGACTTTGGCGAAAGCTTTGCCATTGCACTTGACATCTCAAAGGCTTTCAATCGAGTCTGGTATAAATCTTTAATTTCCAAACTGCCCTCTTACGGTTTCTATCCTTCTATCTGTGCCTTCACCTCTAGCTTCCTTTCTGGTCATTCTATGGCTGCTGTTGTAGACGGCCATCGTTCTTCTCCTAGATCTATCAACAGTGGTATTCTTCAGAGCTCAGTCCTATCACCAACTCTCTTCCTTTTATTTATCAATGACCTTCTAAGCGGGACATCTAACCCTATCCACTTGTACGCTGATGACTCCACTGTTCACCTTCCATTCGGTTCCCACAATGTCCATCTCAACAGTTACTTCAACAAACAAGGGATGAGACTATGGCACACCTAATGTCTGACTTGGCTCTTATCTCTTAGATGGGTGCAAATAATCTTGTTGTTTCTAATGCATCAGAGACTCAGTTCTTACACCTATCAACCCGACAAAATCTTCCACAGGTATACTCACTTATGTTTAATAATATTCAGCTTAATCCTGCATCATCCTTGAATCTGCTTGGGGTTTCATTCACTCGGGATTTATCTTGGAAAGATCATATTACATCTCTTGTAAAATCTGCTTCCAAGAGATTAGGTGTGCTAAGCCGACTCCCTTCCTTCTTTACCCCTGCACAATTGTTGACTCTATTTACAGGTTTTATCCGCTCCCGTGTGGAGTGCAACTCGCATGTGTGGGGAGGTTCCCCCCACAAGCTCTTCTAAATAGGGTGGAGTCAAAGGCTTTTCGTCTCATTAACTCTCCTCCTCTTACTGGCTCCCTTCAACCTCTGTCTCTTTCGCTGCACTGTTGCATCTTTATCTCTTTTCTATCGCTACTTCAATGGTCACTGCTCCTCTGAACTGTCTACTTGCATTCCTCCACTTCTACGACAGGCGCGTAACACCCGCCAAGCAGCAAACTCTCATCCCTTTTCTGTCCAAGTCTCTAATGCAAGAGTTAACCGTTATTCTCAGTCTTTCATTTATGTAACAGGTCAACTCTGGAACTGTCTCCCTCTGTATTTCCTGCTTCCTACGATCCCCAGTCTCTAAAACGCAGTGTGTCCAGTCATCTTGAAATGATTGGATCTTGAATTTGGCTCTCTCTTCTATTTTGTTTTTCTCTTGGAAGGAACAGTTATTGCGGGCTCATGCCCTTTGGTTCCTTCTTCCTAGCATTAAAAAAAAAAAAAATCCCCCATATAATTAGAATGGTGTCTCCTGACACAGTGAGCCATTATCATAAAAAGCTTATATTTAGTAAGAATATTTGAGTGCAGTGAGTTTGAATGGCTTTTAAATACTTGGAATGGTAATAATTATAAGGGATAATGGTCCAATATAAGTAGCAGGATTAAAAAAAATACATTATTTACAATTCATGGCCATGTGAGTCAAGTGAGAAATCGAGTAATATACTAATGGAAGAATAATATGTATATAGTGGATATATATAGTGGATAATGTATTCCTGGTAATAATATATATTAGCATTTTTCATCACTTAACAGTCGAAATCCATTTTTTTTTTACAGATATAATACTATAATGATACATGGAATAGTGATCATTCAACAGTGGAACGCATAAGGATTGTCTGAGTATTTTTGCACTTTTTTTTTTTTTTTTTTTGTCTTTTGTCTTCTATTTTGTCACTTTTGAGTACTGTCCCTGTGTCATTTTCATACTATTTACTGTTCATTTTTTCCATTTAGATTTCTGCTTTACTATTTTGATAATTTTGTGTCCTTTTTTTTTTTCCCCACCCCTTTTCATCATATCACTTTATTTCATTAACTTTTTGGGGATTGTCATTGTGATTTTCAACTTGTCATTTGACTTTCCACATTTGTCACACCGGTATGATTCTTTTGGAATTTTTAGCAGTCAAATGAGGGGATACTAAGTACGGCCAGCTTCAGCGTCCCGTGGTGGCTGTGCTATCCTTGTTGCGATGCAGATTTCATGCTGTCAAAACAATGCACTGCGCAAATGGTCAGAATGAATCCAATAAAAGAGATAGCCAATGGGGGAAACACAAAGATTGGATGTACCCATGAATGGCTGAAGGCCAAGGAAACCTGATTCATAAAATCATTCTGGCTGAGAAAGTCAAACATACGCAAACTTGCAGAGGTGATGGATAGATTGTCAAAAGTGAGGCTGGAAATCATGTTGATGGGTCAAAAGATTTCATATGTGAAATTGTGTATGGCCTGATGATAACGAGTGGCATAGGTGATGACAGATTCTGACTTAAGTGCACAATAGTCAGGCGCCTTATAGAGACCACTGGCAGGACACATGATACTAACAGAGATTGGGACAGTGAAGAAGAAATACTGGATGTGGTTCACACGAGCATGATGCACTGGAGTTGAGGAGCCAGAGTATAGGAACAGGCAGAGAAAACAGAGGCCTGCAATAAGGGATTATTGAAAAAGAAGGGAAAAGTAATAATTTGGAAGAGATCGAATGTGATGGTAGAACGAAGAGGAAAATGAATAACAGTGTCCTTAATGAGGAAGGTGGCCTTAAGTACTGGATAGTAGAATCTAGAGAGGAGAGTGTAAATATTGGAGACAAGTCAAAAGTAGAGCAAGCCCATTCCAATACAGAACGAAGATCAGAGACAGGTACTAACTCTGCAGTGACATGGCCACCGATAGCATGAACTAGAATACGAACTGAGAGAGTGACTTGCGAGAGAAGAGAGTCTAGGGAGCGATTTGTCGATATGTAGTTCGTTAATTTTTGAAATTTGCTTCTATTGAATTCCTGTGAAGTTGTTTAAAGTGTATGTAACATCATTCAAGTGGGCTGTGGTCTTCTGTAGCATAGTGTGTTGAACCTACACTACTCAATTTTGAGACTCAAGGGCTCCGGCTAACTGAGCAAGGTCGGATTTGGAATTAGAGATCATGAGTTGTTGCAACTCCAAATAGGCCACTTAAAATTTTTTCCCCAAGGTCATAGAGATCATGTTTTACACGTAAACGACCTATAGGTGCCTGGTTGGAAAATGTGTCATTTAGGTGAGAGAACTTTGTTTGAATATACTCAAGTTTTGAACAAACTGATAAATAAAAGGGTACCAGAACTTATCTGGGTTGTGATTCCCCACAGTGGTCAATAGGAGGGTCAGTATCTCATCCAGTTGGTGTGAATAGTGAGGCAGGGCAATGGCTACGTCGGCCACTGGCTCTAGATCGTGGCACAAGGAGACTACATCTTCTATCACCATTACCTCACATCCTGAGCTGATCTAGCCCCTGGGATGTATTCCACCATCGTCCTCACCTATCCCTAACCCTATTAGGGTCAGCACTGCCAGCAGGTAGATCTCAAACATTTTGCCTATAAAATAAGTTCGAATTAATGGGAATGATTATGAGGAGGTGAGTATGCAAGAAACTAGAGGTTTGTGTGCGTAACGCAACTTGGATCGATATTCATTGGCTGAGGAAGGGGAAGGTATGTGTGAAGAGAGTTCAGATGGAGGAGTAGGAGAAGTAGATGTAGTTTGTGTGACTCCTCCAACACTAGGCCTCTCGGTGCACACTTAAGATCGTCCGCATGCACCCACTTCGTATCTCTAGTTGTCAATTCCCGTATTTTAGACTTGTTACCCTGTCGAGTTATCATGCGGCATGGGCACGTAAACTTTTCATCCATTTAAGAGGTGCACATAAATGAATGAGCAAATACCAGATATCCACTATTGATCTTGACAGGCGCGGTAGATTTATGCTGGCGCAGCAACATGCTTTCCTGAGACGAAGCCAGATTTGCTTGTACATACTGATGTATTTTCTTGAAATTTGACATTTTCCATTTACATAGTCATCCATACTATAGAGGGGACCAAGCCTTGACAATAACATGGAATAGGGGAGGTCTTAATCGAACCAGTATAAGACAAAGAAGGGAGATTCGCCAATAGAGGTATTGATGGAACTATTTATAGAGGCTGCAAATTAGGCTATCCATTCATCCCAGGACGCACTTTGTGATCCTAGATGTATTAAATAGACCAAAACCTTCAGTTATGGCGCTGTATGAGCTCATTTGAAGCTGGATGGTTAGGAACAACATTACATTTGTTGATATACTGCTTACAAATTTCTACCAGGAGACTGTTGTTAAACTCCGTCCCATTATCTGTAATAATAGTAGACTGGGTAGTGAATGGGCAAATGACATGATCTATGACAACACGTGAGACACTCTTTGCAGTCTTATCTGGGAGAGCCACGAGGACACAGGAGCAAGGGAAGCGTTCGACAGCTACGATTAAATACTCTGTGCCAGCTTCTGTAAGAGGTAATTTAAGGAGGTCGATAGAGATAGTTTGCAAGAGCAGTGCAGGTGATCTGGTTAATCCTTTGTGGCGATTACAGGAAATACAAGACTCATAGTGCACGTTATTGTCTCGACGCATAATGGGCCAATTGTATCCAAAAGGTGTTTGTCACAAACATCGATCTTTTCCCGGATGAGATGCATGAGGAGTGTTATGAACGATCTGAAGCATCGCAATATTAGGTCAGCAGGGACAATGAGTCTGTGTACTTCCCTATTAGGTATGTCCTTTCCTGTCAGTAATGTTTTCCTGTACAAGATACCATTTCTTAACGTGAACTCATCTATTGGCACTGGCAGAGTAGATAATGTCGAATTATCTCCTGATTCTAGGAAATAAATTACTTAGGACCATACAGGGTCTTTGCACTGACAAATTTTAATGACCTCGGAAGTTAATGTGGTGCTAAAAGTTTCATTTGGCTGATATGATGAGACTGCTGCTGCTACATGGCGTGAAAGTGCTTCTGCAGCTACATTCAATTTCCGTGGCACATACTAAAGGCTGCATTAAAGTCTTGGATGATGACTGACCATCGAGCCAGCCGACCTGTAAGGTTTCTTCCCTTGAGCAAATCACAAAGAGGGAGGTGGTCTGTCTGGATATGAACAGGGTAACCTAATACTATATATCTGAAATGTTTCAGGGACCAGACCACTGCTAGTGCTTCCAAGTCCGGAACACTGTAACTACAGTCTGTGGGGTTGAGGGAGTGACTAGCATACGCTATTACACGCTTCCTTGATGCCTGATCAATACTGCACCAATTCCTGTGCCTGACGCATCTGTTCACTGAAGAAAAGGTTTCATACAGTCAGGGAAGGCCAAGACTGGTGCATTTACAAGGGCTATTTTCAGTGCTTCGAAGGCTTGTGACTAATCTTTAGTCCACATGAAAGGTGCATTTCTCTTTAGTAATTGAGCCAGAGGAGCGGCGATCTGTGCTTACTCTTTAATTAATCGCCGGTAGTGACACCTCTATCCAAGAAAACCCTCTACATCATCTTTACTGGTAGGTTCTGGGAAGTTGATGACCGCTGTAATCTTATCGTCAGCAGTGTGACTACCCGCAGCATCAACTACATGCCCAAGGAATTTAATTTTCTCATTTATTTTATCTTTCTTTTTTATCACTAAACTTATTTTTATGTTACACGATTTTCATTCCAGTTAGTAACACTTGATTGCGTATTTTTTCATATTAGCCACACGTCTTCTGGTCTAGTTCGCTCCGTCATCCACTCGCTCTCTGACATCAAATACGGAACAACATCCAGAATTTCACATTCGCAGCAGGAATATGTAATTGAATTAACTCATGCAATACACAGCTGCAACTTTTAGAACTACTCTCTCCCTCTCCGCCAGTATTATCAGATCAACAATTCAGAGTCTATCATGGCAGGCAAATGAAATACCGAATGATGGATCCATGTTCTGACTCGTTCTGACACGAGAGTATTTCGTTTTCCTGTACCTGAATCAAGCCATCTGATGATAGCCAATACCAACATTATATATATATATATATATATATATATATATATATATATATATATATATATATATATATATATATTATGTGGAAAGTTTTTGACGCTCTCGCCGGGAATCGAACCCGGGACCTCTACACTGACGGCAAGCACCGTTACCACTACATCACGGAGAGGAGCCAGGCAAAAATTTTGATGTGTCTTAAATATATATCATCAAATGGGTTGGAAATGGAAAATATCCTCCCATAATGCATTTACCTGGTTCTTCATGAAATTAATTTTCCCTTAGTCCCGGGTTTATTTGAGTAACGGGATGAGATATTATTATATGCCAGATAAGATATAGGCTAGTGAGGGTCTGTGTAGCCAAAGAAAGGTGGAAGAAAGTTGAGGTGGGTAGAGGAGAGAAGAGGAGAAGGAAGTCGTTGTGGCAGAGTGGGAGAATGGGAGGTCGAAACGGGGATTGTTTAAGATCTAGGCAGCTAATTTTAGGATGCAGTTAAAATTTCTCTATTCTAGCTGTTTGTGTATGTGCCCATAGGACACCTAGTGTCTGTGGCTAAAATATGGTAAGATTGGTGAAGGGTTTATCTCCTATGATGCTGCGTTTTGAGGATGCGCAGTGTAGGTGGAAGCTGCGCATGAGTATTTACCTCTCGCAGAACAACACACGCTCATACTGAATCTTTCCTTCGTTTGAGGTGAGGACATACATGATACACCTACCTTACCCAGTTTTCTTTTATTTATATATTTCTTGCCAATTCACAACTGTAACTCATAATTTGTTTCTTTCTCTCTTCAGCCGATTTTGTTATTATTTGGAGAGACCATTCGTTCGTGATACTGATTTCTTTCATATTTTCTTTCTTACCCTATTTCCTTCTCTCTCTCTCTCTCTCTCTCTCTCTCTCTGTTCCATTCACTGATGACCCGCACATTTAGTTTGACACATGTTGAAATTGAGACTGTATTTATATTTATGGGCAGACTTGCTGATACTACATTTCCATAAATCTTTCTCTTAGCTTCTCTCTTACCCATGTTTTCCACAGTGTTAGGACCGGTCAGTGTATAGTATGATGTAGGCATGAAATAAACAAAGAATAATTTGCTGCTGCTGCTGCTGCTGCTGCTGCTGTTACTACTACTACTACTACTACACAATTAATGATAGCAACTAGAAATCTGAAATTGATGAAGCAATATTCCATGAACTCCACATTCCAGATGAAAATACTTTTATCACTGTACACTTAATATTAAGGGACTTTTGGTATGGCTCAAAAATTTTAATGGATTTTAACCTGTGACTTTGAGATCAAGGTCAAGGTCATTCATACTTTGCAGATCATATTCACTTATGACCCACTACATTTCCACCGAGTTTGGTCAAAAGCGGTCGATTACTTTCCGATTTAGCACTTTCAGGCATGAGTCGGCCATTTTGATTTTCCTCAATGTCTCAGAAAGTATTTGTTTGGTCTCTGTATCAATACCCAGATGCAGTAGCGTATGATGATGACTACATACTGGAATATCTGCGAAACAATCAATTGCGTACATTTTGTTCCGCAGGAGAGCAAAAAGTAAGATACATCGCTCCCGAAAAATTCAAGTCTCTATCTCGAAGTCTTGGAAAGCCAGCCTTCTAGATCTTCCCCCCCCCCCGCTTCCTCAACCAAAACAATAATAATAATAATAATGATTGTGTGTGTGTATGTGCCAGTGCAAGATCATGCAAGTGGTGTGAAAGAAGATTTCTCGGCAAATGTAGAAGAGAGCATGAAAAAGTCTGAGAGGAATGAGAGAGTGTTTTTGATGGAAGATATGAATGGAACAGTAAGGAATGTGGAGGTCGATGGAGCAGTTGGTGAGTGGGATGTGTCTGCAGAAGAGGATGAGAATGGCAGTGCTCTAGAGAACATTTGTGAAGGGAGGAGAATGGTGATGGCCATTACCCTTTTTCGGCACATAATGGTCCTTAGGTACGAGTAGCGAGTGATGAGAAGGGTGGGTGGTGAACTGAATGAAAGGGAGGCAATGACTGATTGTGTGTGTGGATGAAAGGATGCGAAGATGTGTAATGGATGCAAGAGCTTATAGAGGCTGGGGGAGTGGACTTTCTGACCATTACTTGGTGGTGGCCAGAATCTAGATCCAAGTAAGATGGAGGAATAGAAGAAGGGAAGGACGGGAGGAAGGAGTAGTTGCAAGGAGAATGGAGAGGTTACAAGAGGATGAGAAAAAGGCTGAATATAAGAGAGTAGTGGAGGAACGATTGGGTAAATATGAATTTGGGAGGATGGGGGACGTGGAAGGTGTGTGCAAGATACTCACAGAAGAAATATGCGCAGCATGTGATGTGGTGTGTGGGGTGAAGAGAAGACGGAAGAGGGTGCAAGGAACAGCATGATGGAATGAAGAGGTGAGACAGGCTGTGGCACAAAAGAAGAAAGCATACAATGAATGGATGAGAAATAGGGGCGTGGAAGAAGTCGAAAGACGGAAGAGGGAGTTATTTGTAGAAAGAAAGAGAGAGGTGAAAAGATTAGTAAGAGAGAGTAAGAAGGGAGTGGATGAGGAATTTGGAAAGAATTTGAGTGTAAAATGGAGGGCCTGTAAGAAAATGTTCTGGAAAGAGGCGAGGAAAGTAAGACAGGGTGGAAGTTAGCAGGGGAGTGAAAGATTAAAGTGGTAGATTACTAGTGGAGAAGGAAGGAAAAGTGAGCAGATGGAGAGAACACTTTAAGGAATTGTTGAACATAGAGAATGGAAATAATGCGAGTCTAAGTGGTTGGGGAATGGCTGGGAGAACGAGGGAGGTGAGAAGGCAGGAAGAAATCAGTAGGATACAAGTTGTGGAAGCAATGAAGAAAGTCAAATTGGGGAAAGCCCCAGGAATTGATGGAGTGTGTGGTGAAATGCTGAAGCATGGGGGAGAGATAGTAGTAAAATGGATGTGGAAGATGTGCAGATTGGCTGAGAATTGGAAGTCAGGTATAATTATTCCCATGTACAGAGGAAACGGGGAAAAAGAAGTGTGTGGTAATCATAGGGGCATTTGTCTTCTTAGTGTAATAGGAAAAGTGTATGGTAGGATACTTTTTGACAGAGTTAGGGAAATAACAAAGGAATTAGTTGGAGAAGAACAGGGAAGCTTTAGGATGATAAGAGGTTGTGTAGATCAGATATTCATTCTTAGATCTTTAGTGGAAAAGTTTCTAGAAAAGGGAAAGAAGTTGTATGCGGTCTTCATGGATTTGGAGAAAGCATATGACAGGGTGGATAGACAAGGATTGTGGAAGTAATAAGAATATATGGAGTAGATGGGAAGTTGTTGAATGCTATGAAGAGTATGTATGGTGGTGGTAAGACTGCAGTGCGTGTGGATGGTGAACTGAGTGAATTTTTCTCTTTGAAGGTTGGGTTGAAACAGGGATGTGTCATGTCTCCGTGGTTGTTCAATCTGTACATGGATGGGGTAATAAGAGAGATACAAAGTAGGGTAGTGGGTGTTGGAGTGACCCTAGTGAGAGAGGGTGGAGTTTGGAAACTCTCTGTGCTGTTGTTTGCAGATGATACTATGTTGTTAAGTGAAGACAAAGGAGAGCTTTAAGGCTTGGTGGATGAGTTTGGAAGAGTGTGTTAGAAACGGAATCTAATGGTAAATGTAGGGAAGAGTAAAGTGATGGTCTCTGAGAGAGGTGAAGTCAGTGAATGTACAGTGAGGTTGGATGGTGAGGAGATGGAAAAAATGAGTACGTTTAAGTACATGGGTAGTGTGATGAGTAAGGATGGAAGTCTGGAGGGTGAAGTGCTTGAAAGGGTACAGCAGGGAAGAAAGGTTGCTGGTTCCTTGAAAGCAGTGATAAGAAACAGGGAAGTGAGCATGGAAGTGAAAAAATTACTGCATGACAGTATTGTGATACCAACTCTAACGTATGGAAGTGAAGCTTGGACGTTGCTGGAAGGACACTAGTCTAGAGTGAAAGCAGTGGAAATGAATTATTTAAGAGAAGACTGTGGAGTCACTTGGAGAGACAGGCTGACAAATGAGGACATAAAGGAGCGTTGTGGTGTGGATGTGGATGTGATAGGAAGCGTTAGGAGGAACACACTGAGGTGGTTTGGCCATGTGGAGAGGATGGAGGGTGAGAGACTGGCGAGGAGAGTGTATGTGAAAGGTGAAGGGGGGGAGAAGGAGGGGGAGGCCGAGGATGAGATGGAGGGATGGAGTGGAGAGGTATATGAGAGAGGAGTGTGTGAGTTGGGAGCAGGGCAGTGAAATGGCGGTGTACAGGGCGACGTGGAGGCGATTTGTTTGTGGCCACCTCGTACGGGATTAAGGCGTCTGGCAATCGATAGATAAATAGATATCTGCAGCACCAATGAGAACTCCAAAGAATGTGGAGTTCTATATAACGGTACACGTTATTCAGATAATGCAGCAACAACATCCACCAATTAGCCTTGACCTGTAACTGACTTCTCAAAACTGAATCCCATCGTTCTTCCCGAAGCCTCAACTCTTCCTCCATTATTGGTCTTATATTGGTCTTAAAAGGATAAAGACTTTAAGCTGACCTTCCTAAATGAAGCTTTTAGCGTTTCCGGTGAACTTGACCTTGAATTTATTGTTCCAAAAAAGGGCAATCCCTTGTCTGACCCAATATCATTCCACCAGGTTATGTTGAAATTGGATGTTAAGTTTGACATGTGTTGCTCTCTCTCTCTCTCCCTCTCTCTCTCTCTCTCCCTCTCTCTCTCTCTCTCTCTCTCTCTCTCTCTCTCTCATTAACCCCGCCCCACACTCTTGTCTCTACCGTAAAATAATTGTCCTAAAACAGCTGATAGAATCGGAGGTAAAGTAACGTGAGTCAGGATTTTCAGGTATTCTCTCTCCCTCTCTCTCTCTCTCTCTCTCTCTCTCTCTCTCTCTCTCTCTCTCATCTAATGTATATTTCCTTTTCTGTATCACTTCTGCTCAGTCCCTTTTTTTTTTTTTTCCATCCTCCCTGCCTACCTAAGAACATCACAGTACAGGATGGGGTGAGTGTACCTCATATTTTTATCCCTGTGGCACGACGACGTCTTTTATCTATTTATTATTTGTTTTTAACTCCAGACGATTATATTAGTCTTGTTAGAAGGGTTTCAGAGCCATAGGGGTTAGGTATAGTCTCCATGAACCCTGTCGCTACCCGAGATCCATCTTGCGTTTAATATTTTCAGTTGCTCGTAGCTCTGTTAAGAAAGTAGGGAAATAAATCAACAGATAAATAGATAGGTAAATAAATAAGTAAAAATGAGACGTTACCATACTGTAGGGTTATGATCTTGTTGTGTTCAACTATATATCATTATCTGCATGTAACAAATACATACTGTAAATGTCTGTTTTGCCTGCTTTAATGTGTATAAGAAATTTCGATATTGCTGACCAGCGTGCCTTTTCCTTTTGTACGGATTTTGCGTTATTTTTATCGCTTTTTTAATGTTTACATAAATGAGATGGGGAACAACAGTGACAGTATTAATAAGGAACTGAGTCCATTCATTATTGGGGGTATTGTGCACAAAACAGCTGAGAATTGTTCGGTATTAGTCAGTGTTTTAACACCTTTCACTACTGATTTATGCCCCTTTATAACCGTGAAGTCTTCATTACTGTTGTCATGCAACACTTTCTTTACTTCCACTCTTTCAGTACTCTTTCTCGTGGCATGAAGAGATCAATGGAAAAAATGGAGGCATTTGGAGAGACAGTGAGAAAGTGGCTGTGTGGGAGAAAGAAAAGGAAACTTGAAGCAGTTGGACCATGTGGAGCAAATGGAGAAGACTGGCTAGAAAAATGTATGAGAGAGAGAGACAGACAGACAGACAGACACAGAGACAGACAGACAGACAGAGAATATGGTGGGTGCATGGAAAGAAAAAGAAGGGAGATTGAGAATAAAGTGGGGAGAAGAGGCAGGACAATATTATAGAGGAAGCTTGTGTCGTGGGAAGAGGGGTCGTTATATCTTATATGCCTGTGGATTCCTTTTCGTAATCACCTTTTACAAGATGCAGACTCAGCTAATAGAAACAGTAGTTTGTGCAAGTGTGTGTGTGTGTGTGTGTGTGTGTGTGTGTGTGTGTGTGTGTGTGTGTGTGTGTGTGTGTGTGCCTGCTTCTCTTTCCAATATTATGAATCTTATCTTGCATTTTATGGGCTCAGGATGCTGAAAAAGATGATGGAGATGGGGAAAGTAAGAATTTTAGCGATGACGATGGTGGCGATAATACTGGTGATGGTGATGGTGATGGTAGTGGTAATGATGTTGATGCTGATGATAATGGTGGTGGTGATGGTCATGATGCTGATAGTCAAGACTGCCACATCATATCCAATCGAGAATATATATATATATATATATATATATATATATATATATATATATATATATATATATATATATATATATATATATATATATATATATATATATATATATGACATCGCCAGAAGGCTGCATAAAATCGTCCATCGGGAGGTAGAATATAACAACTCAAATGCCATGGTGCTTAGTGGTGTGTGTGTGTGTGTGTGTGTGTGTGTTCGTTCTCTGCTTGTTCCTGTGTCAATTTATTTTTGTTTGTCACGCAGAACAGCTCTGTATAAGAAAAAAATCATCTTTCAGTTTTAAGGATTTTTACGGAATTTCCTAAAACAACATAATTTTCATTGCATCGTGCTGTATCCTTGCTATTTTCAGACGTTTTCTTTTTTAATTTAGGGTGGAATTATAAAGAAAGGGGAGTTAGAGGGCATCAGCATGTATGGACTGTGGGTATTAATGCCAGATTGACATCCCTACGTGTCAAGTGGGGTTGGTGGAGGATTAGTGCCCCTCCCTATAAAACAATTAACTCTAAGCCCTTGACCACCCCGTTTGGGATACATGGCGTCTGGCAATGGATGGATGGATGGATATCATGTAAGCTGTATGCACGTAGGAGGATTCCCTGGTCTCAGGGAACGGGTCGTTAAGTCTGTGCCCAGCATTGAAACACACACACACACACACACACACACACACACACACACACACACACACACACACATACTCACTCACTCACACGCACCACTCTGTCCACACGTTCCTTAACAATCAGACCTCTCTCATTTACGGACGACACACACACACAAAAAAAGACTGAATGAGATCAAAAGAATTCCATGGCTTTGATGATGAAACCTCAAGGGAGTCGCTTCGAAAACGCTGACGAGATCGAGGACCCAAAAAAGACGCTAAGAAACCAAGGAGACTGGCGTGGACTGTTTGGTTTCTTTGGGTTTCTTACATAGAGTTCTTAGATTTGAAGTGGTTTTCGTCTCTACACTATGAGAAAGTGTGTGTGTGTGTGTGTGTGTGTGTGTGTGTGTGTGTGTGTGTGTGTGTGTGTGTGTGTGTGTGTGGTCTTTCTCAGCTTGTGCCTGTTTTGTTTGCATGAATGTTTGTACTTCTGCGTTTGTGCTTACCTGAGTGTTTGTGTTCGATTGCTTGTTTTCATTTACGAGTGTTTTCTGTTTCTGTTTCTATATTTTCTCTTTGATGTGTTTGTGTTTCTTGGCATGTGTTTTGGTTTTGGTTACACTGGTGCTCGTGGTAGCATGAACTTTTGCGTCTTTGAACATCCTTGTGTTTTTTTTAGTATGTTTGTGTGTTTGGAGAAGTTTGTGTGTGCATAAACAGTGTTGTAATTTTGTATAAATGTTTTGTCTTTGAGTTTTTGTGTGCTGTTTGTTTTAGACCTATTATTTTTTCTATCTACTACATCTGTGTATCTCTTCCTCCATGTGTGTGTGTGTGTGTGTGTGTGTGTGTGTGTGTGTGTGTGTGTGTATCTCGCATTACAATTAAGTACACTTCAGTCACACTAAGTTCTTAATTTCTTATTTCAATAAATATTTTAGCACATGCCGTTGATCCTGATCATTACAATTAGATTATATGCAGGAGAAACGAATGGTCACACAGTCGGTGGTGATTCCGTTTCTCTGTTTCAGTCAGTCTGTTTGTTCGTCTCTGCTCTGTCTGTCTGTCTATCTCTCTCTCTCTCTCTCTCTCTCTCTCTCTCTCTCTCTCTCTCTCTCTCTCTCTCTCTCTCTCTCTCTCTCTCCTTTAATTAGTTTGCCGGCTTTGGTGAATACCTGCTGACATTCCCAGCCTTAATTCCTTCCCTCTCCCCCTCCCTCTCTCCCTTCAGTGGTGTTTCGAGCCGTAACGAATGTTGTAAAGAGTCTCGGCAGTGTTTGCATTTAGTACACTTGTTAAAGTGTTATGTCCTGAATATCATCATGAATTTGATGTTACTTGGCCGAGAGCTTCTCAGCTTAACGAACTGTACTGCAGTGTGAATAGCGATATAAATTGTAACTGATAATACTTGGAGGTGGTATGAATGGTATAAATGCTTGAAAGCGATATCTGTCTATCTATCTATCTGTTGGCCGACACTTTAATCCCGTACGAGGTGGCCACAAACAAACCGCCTCCATGTCGCCCGGTCCCCCACCATTTCACTGCCCTGCTATTATAGCAGTGCACACACCCCTCTCTCTTATACCTTTCCACTCCGTCTCTCCATCTCATCCTTGGCCTCTCCCCCCATCTCCCCCGCTCCACGTCACTCACATACGCTCTCCTTGTTAGTCTCTCGCTCTCCGTCCTCTCCACATGGCCAGACCACCTCAGTGTATTTCTCCTAACGCTTTCTGTCATATCCACATCCACCCCACAACGCTCTTTCACTTTCTCATTTGTCAGTCTGTCTCTCCATTTAATGCACATGCTCTCCTCAAATAAATTATTTTCACTGCTCTCACTCTTTGTGTCCTTCCAACAAGGTCCTAGCTTCACTTCCTTAAGTTAGGGTTGGTATCACAATACTCTCATGCAGTGACTTTTTTACTTCCATGCTCACTTCCATGTTTCTTATCACTGCTTTTAAATAACCAGGAACCTTTCCTCCTTGTTGTGCTATTTCAAGCTTTTCATCCTCCAAATTTCCATCTTTACTCACCACATTACCAAAGTACAATACTTAAATGAACTTACATTTTCCATTTCCTCATCATCCAACATCACTGTACATCCAGCGACTTCATTTCTCTCGAAGACAATAACCTCTTCCCTATATTCACCTTTAGATTCCGTTTCTTACGCACTCGATATCAGAATAATAAAACTTATATGATTCTTTCTTGATAATACAGCGAATGTTACCGTGGATCTGGGATTGCATGATCGTCAACTCACCACCTGAATATTACTCATTCCACTCTGATTAAGCTAAGAAATGATTAGGAATAAGCTTAAAAAACTTGTGGGAAATAAATTTATCAAATATATTTCTAATTGTCATGAATAATTTGCTGCATGACTTTACTTACCTCATCTGAGGAAAAATTCTACAATGAGCAAGGTAATAATGTATGGAAGGATATTGAAATATAGCCCTTGACCAAACTGGCCAAGTGTGCAAGGAAGGGAGGTGAATTTGTAGAGAGAGTAATGAGAGTATTGTTTAATGGCTGTGTGTGTGTGTGTGTGTGTGTGTGTGTGTGTGTGTGTGTGTGTGTGTGTGTGTGTGTGTGTGTGTAAGATAACATATGGAAACACTGAAAGGCCACACCATCACCGTCACTGATTTTGAACACAGATTGCGAGCTGATTACGCTACCACAGGGCCACCAAGTCTCCAGATTAGCCTACTAAATCCTGTGAAGCCTTTAAAATTATTTATTTCATTATCTTTATTTTTTTAGCTGTTTCATTTTACTTTTTTAAAATTGAACTCTAAGGAGCGTTTTCGAACTGAAAGGGTTGCATATAGCCTTCATTAACCCTTTTGGTATTCTATTCGCTTAAAAATGGCCTGAAAATGTCATCCCTCAATCTTGAATGCTGAATTATAACAATATAACAACACGAATATAATGCTAGTCTCGAATTACTATTGCAGAAAAAGATATAGGACTAGAGTACTGTCTTTTTTGCCACTGAGTTTCGTAATATAATGTGCAAAATTATGAAAATCTGGGCCAAATATAAATGAATGAACCATAAAGATATGTCCTTAGGTGAATATACATCGGTCAGTGGCAGAGGAACTAAATTCTAAAGACATCATCAGGCTAAAAAGGTTTAAAGCAATTTCCACCTTTCCTTCCAATTCAGTGACGATGTTTTTGTTTTATTTTTGCTACCAACAGGTGAATTTATGAAGCACAGGAAAGATCTACCATAGTGAGGAGACTCTACTTCTTTAATTTAGTGATGTGTCTTTCATTTTATATTTTTCAATTAGGCTTTTCATTTCAACGTTTTCACTGATGTATTTTTTTTCTTTAATTCGTTATGCCTTCAGAAACATTTTTTTTTAATGTAGAGAGAAAAATCATGCTGTCAAGGGGTTAATGGTGAAAGTTTCAAATCTCGTCACCATAAATGGATGAAGTAAGGAGAGAGAGAGAGAGAGAGAGAGAGAGAGAGAGAGAGAGAGAGAGTAAAAAGATCAACGAATTGTAGGATTTAAATAATGAAGAATATTAATACAGGGATGAAGAGTGTGTTGTATCATAATGAATTTATGACTTTCTTGGACAGGTCGTGAGAGATGCTCATTGCGTGATTCAGTTGAACACCTGATCATTTTTTCCTTTATTTTATTTATTTATTTATTTATTTATTTATTTATTTTATTTATTTTTTTGTGTGTGTGTGTCCGACTCTGAGCCTGCTCTCACAGCCAGTTCTTAAGGTCCAGTAGTCCTCCAACATACTGTGCAATACACCTCCTCATGTCACCACTTCGGCACTTACACCCACCGTCTTTATTAAATACATGATAGGGCTGTCTCATACTGAACCGGTGTATAGGTAGTAGCGGGGATATTTTTACATGTCGGCGGATCTTCTGGTAGATCAGTAAAGTCTGCTTTATGAAATTCAAATCCTCAAACTGCTCCTTTGCCCAAGCCGGGAATCGAACCTGGGTCCATTAGAATTGCTCTAGTCTTATTACCTGTGTGTGAAGTCATGAATGTAATAAATATGCATGGAACCGTCAGCAGGAAGTTGTTGCAAGACCTTTACCTGACCGCAGTACTCGTGGAAATTATTGTGCATTAAAGAAATACTGTTTTCTCCTTTGGCCAGAAGGTGTCAATGTTCTCTCTCTCTCTCTCTCTCTCTCTCTCTCTCCTTGTGGTTGGCGATGTATGGTTATATACAGCTCAGGAAATACTGGCCGTTTTGAAGTGGCGAGCAGAGACTGTTTTACATCCCCCATTTGACCGGTCTCCCAACTTCAGTATGTGGTGTGGCAGTATGTGGTGTGGCAGTGTGTGGTGTGGCAGTATGTGGCGTGGCAGTATGTGGTGTGGCAGTGTGTGGTGTGGCAGTGTGTGGTGTGGCAGTATGTGGTGTGGCAGTATGTGGTGTGGCAGTGTGTGGTGTGGCAGTATGTGGTGTGGGAGTGTGTGGTGTGGCAGTATGTGGTGTGGCAGTATGTGGTGTGGCAGTATGTGGTGTGGCAGTATGTCGTGTGGCAGTATGTCGTGTGGCAGTATGTCGTGTGGCAGTGTGTGGTGTGCCAGTGTGTGATGTGGCAGTATGTGGGGTGGCAGTGTGTGATGTGGCAGTGTGTGGAGTGGCAGTGTGTGGTGTGGCAGTATGTCGTGTGGCAGTATGTCGTGTGGCAGTATGTCGTGTGGCAGTATGTCGTGTGGCAGTGTGTGGTGTGGCAGTGTGTGATGTGGCAGAGTGTGATGTGGCAGTGTGTGGAGTGGCAGTGTGTAATGTTGCAGTGTGTGATGTGGCTGTGTGTGTGTTTCAGTGTCTAATGTTGCAGTGTCTAATGTTGCAGTGTGTGATGTAGCAATGTGTGATGTGGCTGTGTGGTGTTGCAGTGTGTAATGTGGCAGTGTGTGATTTGGCTATGTGTGTGTGCTGTTGCAGCGTGTGATGTGGCAGTGTGTGGTGTGGCGATGAGTGGTGTGGCAGTGTGTGATGTGGCAGTGTGTGTGGTGTGGCAGTGTGTGGTGTTGCCGTGTGTGTAGTGTGGCAGTGTGTGGTGTTGCAATGTGTGGTGTTGAAGTGTGTGGTGTTGCAGTGTGTGGTGTTGCAGTGTGTGGTGTTGCAGTGTGTGATGTGGCAGTGTGTGGTGTTGCAGTGTGTGATGTGGCAGTGTGTGATTTGGCTGTGTGTGATGTGGCAGTGTGTGATGTGACAGTGTGTGATGCGACATGCTGTGGCTGTGTGCGATGTGACAGTGTGTGATGTGGCAGTGTGTTGTGTTGCAGTGTGTGCTGTGGCAATGTGTGGTGTGGCAGTGTGTGGTGTGGCAGTGTGTGGTGTGACAGTGTGTGGTATTGCAGTGTGTGATGTTGCAGTGTGTGGTGTTGCAGTGTGTGATGTGGCAGTGTGTGATGTTGCAGTGTGTGGTGTGGCAGTGTGTGGTGTTGCAGTGTGTGATGTTGCAGTGTGTGGTGTTGCAGTGTGTGGTGTGGCAGTGTGTGATGTGGCAGTGTGTGGTGTGGCAGTGTGTGGTGTTGCAGTGTGTGATGTGGCAGTGTGATGTAGCAGTGTGTGATGTGGCTATGAGTGGTGTTGCAGTGTGTGATGTGGCAGTGTGTGATGTGGTGATGAGTGGTGTGTATGTGTGTGATGTGGCAGTGTGTGATGTGGCAGTGTGTGGTGTTCCAGTGTGTGATGTGGCAGTGTGTGATGTTGCAGTGTGTGATGTGGTACTTGTGATGTGGCAGTGTGTGATGTGGCAGTGTGTGATGTGGCAGTGTGTTGTGTTGAAGTGTGTGATGTGGCAGTGTGTGGTGTGGCAGTGTGTGATGTTGCAGTGTGTGGTGTGGCAGTGTGTGATGTTGCAGTGTGTGATGTGGCAGTGTGTGATGTGACAGTGTGTGATATAACATGCTGTGGCTGTGTGCGATGTGACAGTGTGTGACGTGGCAGTGTGTGGTGTTCCAGTGTGTGATGTGGCAGTGTGTGATGTGGCAGTGTGTGATTTGGCAGTGTGTGGTGTTCCAGTGTGTGATGTGGCAGCGTGTGATGTGACAGTGTGTGATGTGGCAGCGTGTGATGTGACAGTGTGTGATGTGGCAGTGTGTGATGTGGCAGCGTGTGATGTGACAGTGTGTGATGTGGCAGTGTGTGATGTGACAGTGTGTGATGTGACATGCTGTGGCTGTGTGCGATGTGACTGTGTGATGTGGCAGTGTGTGGTGTTGAAGTGTGTGATGTGGCAGTGTGTGGTGTGGCAGTGTGTTGTGTGGTAGTGTGTGATGTTGCAGTGTGTGATGTGGCGGTGTGTTGTGTTCCAGTGTGTGATGTTGCAGCGTGTGGTGTGGCAGAGTGTAATGTGGCAATGTGTGATGTGGCAGTGTGTAATGTGACAGTGTGTGGTGTGGCAGTGTGCAATATGGTAGTGTGTGGTGAGACATTGTGTGAAGTGGCAGTGTGTGATATTGCTGTGTGAGGTGTGGGAGTGGGCAATGTGGCAGTGTGTGATGTGGCAGTGTGCAACGTGGCAGTAAGTAGTGTGGCAGTGTGTCATGTGGCAGTATATGATGTGTCAGTGCGTGATGTGACCGTCTGTGATGTGGCAGTGTGTGGTGAGGCAGTGTGTGATGTGGCAGTGTGTTGTGTGGTAGTATATGATGTGTCAGTGTGTGATGTGACTGTGATGTGGCAGTGTGTGGTGAGGCAGTATGTGATGTGGCAGTGTGTGATGTGACAGTGTGTGATGTGGCAGCGCGTGATTTGGCAGTGTGTGGCATGGCAGTGTGAGACATTGCCGTATGTGGTGTGGCATTTGGAGATACTGAAGTGTAAGGTATTGCTGTGTGTGATGTGGAAGTGTGAAATACTGCAGGTAGTGTTATTGCAGTGTGATTTATGACAGTGAAATATTGAAGTGTGGGGTGTGGCAGTGTGATGTTTGGCAATTTGAAAAATATTAATATTTGTTTCTCACAGACCTCACAATCTGCATATAATAAAATGCATACCTCTTAAACTCCTAATAAAAAATGGTGAACATGTATACAGATAGTATACATGTGTTAAGGATACTGAAAATTGTCATGACTGATGTTGCATGACCTGCAGCCCATTACACGTGCTGTGATAAATGCATCTGGATTCCTATTGCATATTGAACATATCTGCAATATTGGATGGCACAGTGGCGTAAAAGTTTTTGTACTGTAGGAGATGGGGAGGTGTAGTAGTGTGAGGAGGAGCACTGTGAGGTGTGGTAGTTGTGGTATTGCAGTGTGAGGTATTGCAGTATGAGGAGTGACAGAAGGTGTGAAATGAGACTGAGGTGTGACAGTGTGAAGTGTAATAGTGTCGGGTGTGGCAGCATGAGGTGTTGCAGGCTAACTTGTGACAGGGCGTATTGTCGTAGTTTTATATGTGGCAATGTGTGTTGTGGCTGTACGATGGTGTGAGGTGTGGCAGTGTGGTATGGCTGCATTTGATGTGGTAGTGTGGAGTACGAGTAAAATGGTCTATGGTGTGGCGGCAGAAGTATGAGGGAATGTGATATGTGGTGTGGCAAGTCGTGCGCGATACAACTGTGAGATGCGACTGTGTGGTGGGTGTGGTATTGAGATTTGGTAATGTAAGATTTGGCGACGTGAGTTCCGGCAGTGTGAGGTGTGAACGATGTACGAGTATCGGTGTGCTGTGTATGTGAGGTGTATTGGTACCATCTACTCTACAGTAACTCTTCAGTACCCTCTACATAGACCTTCATGATGGCTAAAAAAAAAAACGTACTTCGAACCTACTGTGTCATTGCATAGTCGTAAGTTCCAAACGTGGGTATATCTTGAAGGAGACTTGTTCGAGGCATGAGAGAAGAGCTTAATATTATCGTTATATAAAGCTGCACCTGTGAAAATCATGATAAAATTGAGCCGATTTCCGTATCCATTTTGCTAACATGTACAGTACACATAATCGTCGTAGGCGTGGACTTATTTGATGGCTATGTTATCACGTTTTACCGCGATAAAAGTGAAGAGGGAATGCTTATTATATTCCATGACAGTGAACACTCCTGCTACTACCCACAAGATGTGTCGATTTTGATGAACGATGTCCTTGCTTATAATGTTACAAGAAAATTTTACAACATATATCAGTTCAAGGCTTTTTGGGACGAAGGCGTGATATGCAATCGTCAGCAATACTTTCGTTACTTGAGGTTCTTTCTGAGTTCAGTAATATAGTTTGTTGGCAGCATGAGTAGGATATTAATGTCGAAACACTCACTTCTAAACGCGTGTACTGCAACATGTAGTGACCCTGTATACTTTGAAATGCAGTTTTGAGGAGACTTCAAACTTGTCGGGTAAGATGTGCCTTTCATTTACTCTATAATTACTGCATGTTTTTCGATGAATACCACAGCTAAAAGTTAGCAAAAACTAAACAAAGCTAAAATAACAGTATATAGGAAGGATCAATGACTCGCATCTCACTTGTCACCACGTGCACCGTAACATTTAATGGCTCTATACACGTAGAAATGTAGGTCCCAAAATCACAGGGTGTGGCGTGGGACCGAGACAGGGTGAGTCGGAAAACAGGCGTGGAAACACTGCTATTAATAACCAGAAAATCATTAGCCTTTTGGGTAGGAACGGGTTCGCCTCCTCTATTCCAAGTGAGGAAAGCTGGAGGTGGACATTACTGGACTTGGCACACTAGTTTCAGGCGACTGCCAGAGGTGTGTTTTTTTTCTTTGCGTACACGTAGTTATCCTGCCATATTGGTACCGTCGGAGCGAGGTCATTGACAAATTATTTGGCATGATCCCGCCTTCGTTTGGGAATAGATGAGACAGTTTGGCTAATGAAACCATAAAACCATCAGAAAAGCCATGTTTTGACATATAACCAACCTATACCTAACCACCTTAGGCCTAACCTAACATTAACTTTGCATAATACTATATTTTGTTTGGGGGAGGTGAAGTTTGCGACGTTGCCAAGTCGTTTCTCTAGGCACTAGATCCAGTGTTGCCAAAATCACTGGATGACCAAATAACCTAAGCAAGGAAATAAAATTTGCCTCATTGACTGGACGTACACCCATTTCCCTGGTTACATCGTTGTCACGGTCTCTGTTGATGAAGAAATAGCTGTTTAGAAGGATCTCTGAAGGATGCGAACGGCACCTAGAGAAACGGTAAACGGCTTATCTATGGACATCGTTGAGCCTGGCATACAACATCTAGGTGACATGCAGACTGGACGTACACTTTTTCTCGGATTATTGTTGCCAAGGTCTCTATTAATGGGAAAACAAGGAGTAGACTGTAGAATCAGTTGAGTTGGGCGGCGCTCCAAACCTGGATGAAAAGCTGATGACAGAGAGAGCTGGAGCTCCAGTTTTATCAGCATTCGGGACAAGCTTCTGACCATCCCCCTTTGTTGAACTTATTCAATGTTTCAGTAACACAGAGAGTAGGTCATCTTGTTCTCCAGTACAAGTTCCTTCAATTGTCAACACCAAACTACGTGCACATTACACACCACATTTCCTATTCAAAATGTAAAAAAAAAAAAAGAAAGAAAAGCATCCCATAACCAACTCTCAGAGTCCCCAGGGTGGAGGGAACCATTAAAGCCCCCACCATCCGCCCTTCTCCCGCTGACGACCGAGCGAGATGCCTGAAACCACTGTCTGGCTCATCCTCTTCATTTCTGCAACATTCGTGGCCTTTCCTCTAATTTTCTTTTTCCTGAACACGACGTCTGCTCTAAACCTGACCTCTTCCTCACTGAGACTCAGCCGTCTGAGGCAACTGATAGCAAATCCTTCTCTGTATCCTCGTACTTTCTCTATACTCATTTCAATGCCAAAGGTGGCCGTTGTGTATATGTACTCAGCAGCATATCTTGCTCTCGTGCTTCTGAACTATCTATCTATCTATCTATCTATCTTTTAATCTATCTGTCTATCTATCTATCTATCTATATATGTGTATGTACAGTATATATGTATGTATGTACTGGAAAGCCTCAGCTCCTTCCAATCACCAGCTCCAAAGTGCCGCAACCGCCGCTTCTTGGGAGGGTCCACAGGCCTTACTGGAGCAATAGGACAGGTTGAGGAGAGAAGGCTGTAACTGGAGGAGCCCAGTGGAGATAAAAGATTACCAGAGTAATCAGAAGAATTAGGTGTAAGGAAAGGGTTAAGTTTGTTGGAACTTGACTGGTAAGGTGCTCTATAAGCTGCTCCAGGTCGTAAAAAAAGATGTAGGCTTGTTCACCAGGTGAACCAGCGAAAGGAGAGGAGAGCCACCCTCCCCAGCCTGCAATACTGGACCTGGAGCGGTGGAGTCTTCGTCGTGGGTCTACCCCCCAGAGGCTGTCGAAGAGAAGAGGAGGACAGCATGGGGGCCAAACCACTGCAAACCCCCCCAACCCATCACGGGGCTCGAGTACCTGGGACTGGCTTCGGTAGCCCGGGCAAGTACCACATCTCCCAACACAACACACACAACAACACCGTTTTTTCTACACCGAGAAATGACTCCCCGGCTGTCATTTCTCGACGACTTCTTCTAGCCGGGGACATTGAGAGCAATCCAGGACCCATCAACAAATACACGTGTCCAACATGCTCAAAACCTATCACGTCGAGCCGACAGACAAAGGGTTCAGTTCAGTGCAATTCCTGCATGAACTGGACCCATTACACCTGCACAACACTTGCATCCAGAAAACATTACACAAACACCTGGACCTGCTCCTTATGCTCCTTCCCCCCACCCATCAACCCCAGTTCCAATCCTACTCCTACTTCCATCACACCTCCACAGCCAAACCCACCGACCCTTCCCACACCATCCAGTCCCCCAGCTCTTCCCATTCCAACCCATCCTAATCCACCTCAACCCTTACCTTCATCACAACCTCCTCCTACCCCTTCCCCTCCACCCACACCACCTCCCCCCCGTGCTGCAGCAGCACATCGCACACACAACATAAACATCCTTCAGTTAAACATAGATGGCATAAACACCAAAATACATGAACTCACACAATTCATCAAACAACAGAACATACACATTACCATCTTACAAGAAACAAAACTACACAGAGCACAGAAAACACCAACATTTCATAACTTCACCACCATTCGACAAGACAGGGCCAACGGCTGTGGCGGTGGACTCATCACCCTGGTACACAAATCCATCAACTTTGCAAATACCAGTGCACACGCAAAGTCACCTCTCCCCCCACATGACACCACAACAGAAATACAATAAATTAAAATACGCACTGGTAACAAATCACACATAACAATCGCTGACACATACATTTCCCCCAAATCGTCCCCCACAGTACCACACAATTACTCTCCACAGATACACCACATCACTAACATACCCAAAATCATCCTGGGTGGTGATTTCAACGCCAAGTCGTCGGCCTGGCATGTCAACAACCCTGACACAGACAGAGGGCTTGTACTACAATCACAGATAGATCATCTCTTCATACTAAACAGTGTAGACCAACATACCCATATCCCACACCAAGCCCTCTTCCTCCCATCATCTCCAGACATCACCTTCTGCTCCCCAAACCTCGCCCCCACTACATCATGGAGAGTGGTCAAAAACCTAGGTTCTCATCACCTCCCAATCATCATCACTATCAAAACCACAATCACCCCAGTTGGCCACAAACACACATACACTAATAATAAGAGAGCCAACTGGGAGGCCTTTGTAACTGAAACAGAACAACATTTCGAAACACTAAACAGTACACCCACCACAAACATCAACACCGCTGTGCACACTTTCGATACAATCATACAAAACGCAGACAAAAGACACATCCCTACAGGCAACAGAAAGAGACACAACCCCAACTTCACACCAGAAATTCAAGGCCTCATCAGACAACGGGACACACTGCGACACTCCCCAACACCCCATACACAAGACACCATACAACAAATACAAGAACTCAACACTCAAATAAGCAATAAAATATCAGAACAGCAAACACTAAACTGGAAAAATTACCTCCAAACACTTGACCACAAAACAAACATCAGCAAACTCTACAAAACACTAAACAACATCACACTTTCCAACAGCAACACCACACAATCACACGCTACCATCACAAAAACAGACACCATACCCTCAAACAAACAACAAGCAAACACTCTCATCAATCACTTTTCACAAGTCAGCCATCTAAACCCCCATCCCGACCACAAGGCATACAAGCACTCACCAACATATCAATCTACAGATACTAACACAACATAATACCCAACATCTGGAAGCATGGCAATATCATCACTATCCCTAAACCCAACAAAGACCCCACGTTACCCTCCTCACATCGCCCCATCACACTCCTCTGCACCCCCTCTAAAGTCACTGAACGACTGGTACTACAACTGGTCACACCTCACATTCCCCTAGCCCAGTCACAACATAGCTTTAGGCCACTAAACACACACCCTTCTTATAGACCTGACACAGAGAGTTTTGGATGGCATGAATTCAGCTAGGCCACCACACAGAACACTCCTAGTCACACCAGACATTAGCAAAGCTTTTGATGCCATCCCCTGGCACAACCTCACAATCAAAATACTCAACAGAAACATGCACAATAACACAAAAAGATGGCTGGCAAACTACTTAGCAGGTAGATGTGCACACGTAACATTTGCCGGTCAGTCTTCTAACATCAAAAACTTCACGAACGGCGTCCCCCAAGGATCTGTTTTGTCCCCTGCACTCTTTAACCTATACATGCACGACGTACCCACACCCCACACACCACAGATACACATAGCTATCTATGCAGATGATATAACACTTACATGTACGCACCAAAATGCAAACACAGCTGCACACATCATTCAACCTTACCTCAACACACTACACGAATGGTTCACCACAAACAGGCTCAAAATAGCCCCAGCCAAATCTACAGTGACTCTTCTCACAAATGGACAGCAGAACACAGTCACATCCCACACCTCACCATAAACAACACTGCCCTACCACACACAGACACACCCAAAATCCTTGATGTAACATACAATACATCAATGTCATTTAAACAACACATCACAAACATTAAAAATAAAATAACACCAAGACTCAATGCTTTGAGGTCACCTTGCCAAAAACCTTTCTAACAACTTTACCTCATCATCCTTCCCTCCTCTTTTCTACTCTGATGGTTTTGTAGCTATTTCTTCTACTGATAAAGCAGATCTCTTCGCACAGACTTTCTCCTCCAAATCCACCTTAGACGATTCCGGTGCTGTTCCTCCATCACTTCCCCCCTCTGACTTCCTCATGGCTGATATTAAAATTTCTTCAGCTGATGTATTTTCTGCCATCACTGGCCTCAGTACTAACAAGGCATATGGGCCTGATGGGGCCCCTCCTGTTGTTCTCAAGAACTGTGCTTCTGTGCTTACACCCTGCCTAGGCAAACTATTTCGCCTTTGTCTGTCAACTTGTACCTTTCCTTCTTGCTGGAAGTTTGCTCTCATTCAGCCAGTCCCAAAGAAGGGTGACCACTCCCAACCCTCCAACTATCGTCTAATTGCTTTAATGTCCTGTATTTCAAAAGTTTTCGAGTCAATTCTCGATAGGAAAATTTTAAGGCATCTTTCTTATCACAACCTTCTTTCCGATCGTCAGTACAGGTTCCGTCAGGGACGCTCCATTGGCGATATTCTCACCTACCTTTCAGACTCCTGGTCATCCTCCTTTCGGGACTATGGCGAAAGCTTTGCCATTGCACTTGACATCTCAAAGGCTTTCGATCGAGTCTGGCATAAATCTTTAATTTCCAAACTGCCCTCCTAAGCTTTCTATCCTTCTATCTGTGCCTTCATCGCTAGCTTCCTTTCTGGTCGTTCTATAGCCACTGTTGGAGACGGCCATCGTTCTTCTAGATCTATCAACAGTGGTGTTCCTTAGGGCTCTGTCCTATCACCAACTCTATTCCTTTTATTCATCAATGATCTTCTAAGCTGTACATCTAACCCTATCCACTCATACGCTGATGACTCCACCCTTCACCTTTCCATTCGGTTCCTGGAATGCCCATCTCACCAGTTACTTCAACAAACAAGGGATGAGGCTATGGCACACCTAATGTCTGACTTGGCTCGTATCTCTGACTGGGGTAAAAATAATATGGTTGTTTTTAATGCATCTAAGACTCAGTTCTTACACCTATCAACCCGACAAAATCTTTCACAGGTATACCCACTGATGTTTAATAATATTCAGGTTAATCCTGCATCATCCTTGAACATGCTTGGGGTTTCATTTACTCAGGACTTATTTTGAAAGATCATATTACATCTCTTGTAAAATCTGCTTCCAAGAGATTGGGTGTGCTAAGCCGACTCCGCTCTTTCTTTACCCCTGCACAATTGTTGACTCTATACAGGGGTTTTATCCGCCCCTGTGTGGAGTACAACTCTCATGTGTGGGGAGGCTCCCTACATACAGCTCTTCTCAATAGGGTGGAGTCAAAGGCTTTTCGTCTCATTAACTCTCCTCCTCTTACTGACTTCCTTCAACCTCTGTCTCTTTGCCGCACTGTTGCATCTTTATCTCTTTTCTATCTCTACTTTAATGGTCACTGTTCCTCTGAACTGTCTGCTTGCATTCCTCGACCTCTATGACGGGTGCGTAGCACTCGTCTGGCAGCAAACTCTCATCCCTTTTCTGTCCAACTCTCTAATGCAAGAGTTAACCGTTACTCCCAGTCTTTCATTTATGCAACAGGTCAACTCTGGAACTGTCTCCCTCTGTCTGTATTTCCTGCTGCCTATGATCTCCAGTCTTTCAAACGCAGTGTGTCCAGGCATCTCAAAATGATCGGATCTTGAATATGGCTCTCTATTGTATTTTGTTTTTCTCTTGGAGGGAACTGTTACTGCGGGCTCATGGCCTTTGGTTCCTTCTTCCTCGCATAAAAAAAAAAAAAATTGCCCATACAACATTCGGACACAACAAAGAAACCACCACCACAGTATACAAACAATACATACGTTCAGTGATAACTTATGCAAGCCCTGCTTGGGCTTCTAACCTCACCAAAACACACAACAACACTCTACAGACCATACAGAACAAGGCCCTAAAAATAATCACAGGCTGCACAGCTAGTACACCCACAGTCCATCTACATCAAGAAACCAAAGTCATCAAAGTCAAGGAGCACCTAGACATGAGAGGCACCCAGTTTCTTGCTGCAGCCTCCACAAACCCACAACATCCACTACAGTACATGGCGGCACATCCACCTACACCAAGGAACATCAAAACAACACCCAGCACACGATACCATACACAAATACTTTCATCTGTCTCCCCTCGCCCACCTCGGACCAGCTTCCAGAAGCATATCCACACTCAGATCACTCGCCGCTCCATTCAGTCACTTAAAGACAACACAAAGCTGCATGCACGGCCTCCTGACATCCACCCTTCTGAATCCTGTCTTCCTCGTGAGGACAGGGTCCACCTGGCCAGGCTGAGATGTGGGCACCATCCAGCCCTCTTAAGCTACCAGAAGAGGCTAGATGACTCTGTTGCTGATGCCTGGCCAGGATGCAACACAGCACCCCATACTATTAAGCACATTATGGAAGACTGCATTGCACTCGATCACCTACGCCAACAACACAACATACACTCTTTGAGAGCTCTGTGGGAAAGTCCGGTCTCGGCCATGGCCTTCCTAAGGGACTCGGGGCTGTTCGGCCAGACTGCCTAGGGAACAACTACTACTACTACTACCTGCAAAATTCTGCCACTTCTGTGGTTAATTTTATGAAGTAAAGTAAACTTCGCGAATGAGCATGCTCTAAACATTTAACTCTTCTGGATATCAAACAGAAATATAATATATACACGGCATGGAAACTCATAAATTGTACTGGAACCTCAATGTCACTCTGGAAATTGCATTTTTGCTACCAGTTGTGAGAAACAGTAGACACAGAGGGGACCATCTTCCACGCAGAAAATTAATGAGGATATTATTTTTATTTTATGCTTCATGGCTTCGAAAACTTCTCTGTTAATATGGGTAGAAAGACCAACAGCAACACACAACCAACCAGTATGCTGTAGTGTCCCATTACCACTCTTTACCATTTACCCTTTACCCTACTATTCTGCAAACCGCTATTGGATACAGACGAAATGGATCATTAACGTTAACTGGTTGTGATGGCTGATTCACATGTGTGTGTGTGTGTGTGTGTGTGTGTGTGTGTGTGTGTGTGTGTGTGTGTGTGTGTGTGTGTGTGTGTGTGTGCTTGTGTGTGTGCGAGAGAGAGAGAGAGAGAGAGAGAGAGAGAGAGAGAGCATTATTAGATCCCTTTATTGAAAGGACCCTCTTCCCCTCGCCCATTTCTTCGTCTCCATCTCATCTTCTCCCCCTCTTTGTACTTTATTTCTTAGGTCTTCAATCGAATGGGCATTCCTCTCAATCCCTTCTTCCTCTTTTCCCTCCTCTTCCTCTTCTCCCCTCTGAACTGTTTTTTTTTTTTTTTTTTTTTTTTTATAGATCGTTTTATCGATAGGCCACTGCTTTCTCTCATTCCTTCTATTTTCCTCTTTTCCACCTCTTCAACTCATTATACTGTATTTTTACTAGAGCAGTTAATCGAAAGGGCTCTTTTCATCCCACTTTCACTTGTATTTCCTCTTCATCTCATCTTCCTTTCCTCTCGTCTTCCTTTCATCCTCGTCCTCCTCACTCGATTATTTCCCACTATTGCACCCCCTGTGAATCACGTCCTTCAGACCCCTCTTCTTCAGGATATGAACCCTCAGCCCCTCCTTCACTGCTATATCACCCGGAATTAAAAAGTGGCATTCTTTAAAGTCTATACCATTGCAGATGGAGGGGCGAGGATGGTGCTCCAGAAGTGCGTGGGATAGGGAGTAGTGAAGGATGGTGATGTAGGACCAGGTAGTTTAAAACAGAAATACTCCACTAAGGCTACAGTAACTTCCCATTTATGATTATTTTTTTTAATGGCCATAGGCGTGACTTTTTTTCTCTGAACATTTGACCCCATAATACTCAGATGCTTTTCATCATTATTCTTAATTTCATGCAGTTTCATTTGTTTGTTTTCATAATGCTGTTAATATACAGGCAAACAGACAAGTAAATGAAACTGCCATAGACACAGCGCTTGCCCGATGGATCTGATGGTGTCTGCTCCGTTTTCACCGGCGTGTAGGCAAGTATATGTCTGCTTAGTATTCTCTCCCTTTCATCACCTCCATATCTCTCCAGCCTTACTACCTATCTCCTTCGCCCCACACTACATTTCCTCGCCTCCTAACACCCCAGCCCTCATTTTTTTTTTTCACACCATCTCTCCATCAATCCCCTCCCACAATTGTCTTGTGACCCCTCTGCAGTGGACTGGTCGGGGCGTGCCATCGCCTCCCGCTCCATCCAACCAAGTTCATTTTACCCCCATCCCTCCATCACTCCACTTCCTCTCTCTATAACTCTACCTATTCTTCCACCAACCCCCCCATTACTCTTCTCGTCCTTCCAGTGCCTCTCCAATTCATTTTCCAGAACCTGCCCATCTCTCCTTTCCGTTCATTTTCCTCTCATATATCCCTCATACTCCCTCATCCATAACACTCCCCATCCCTCAATATTCTCCCCATCTCCCCATCGTCCCTTCACCTACAACTGCCCTATGACCCCTTGCAAAGGGTCAGTTGAGGCGTGACACCACCTCCCAGTGCAGTCCAATCTGGTTCATTCTTAACATTGTACCCTTCGTCACCATCGTCATCCTTATCTCCCCCTTTTTGTCTCTTCATATCTCTCTGGCCACCTTGATTATAACCTAATATTTCCATCGCTATCCTACCTTCTGATAACCTCTTCATCCACTTCTCAGTTCTCCCTTTTCCCTCAGCCTTTCTCCATAATATTCGAATCTCTCTTCATTCCCCTTGCCATCTCCTCCACTCCTACAGCCTTCAATATGCTGACCATCACCCCATCACAATTGTCTTATGACCCTCTGCAGTGGGTGACATCGGTTCCCTGTGGAATTAAGTCTGATTCACTCTTAACTTCCTTCCCTCGATCACCATCATTCACGTTATCTCCCCCTTTTTGTCTCACCTTTTATCTCCCCACCCGTCCCTCCTCCACTCTCCTCATCCTTCCATTCCCACCCTCTCTCCTCGTCCAGCACCTCTCTATCTCTCTTTTTCTCTGTTTTCCTCCCCACACATACCCCCATTACCTTTTCGCTCTCTCCATATCTCCCATTTTCCTGCTTTTCTCTCTTTCTTTCTTCTCCCCCCCCCCCAACCGAAATTGCTCTATGACCCCTCTGCAGTGGGTTAATCGAGGCGTGACATCACCTCCCAGTACAGTCCAATTTGGTTCACTATTAACTTAAAATTGCTCACTCCCACTGCTTGTTGTTGCTTCACAAAGACATTTTCTTTTCATGGTAAACTTTGTTTATTTCTTTTTTGTAATAAAACCCATAATTTGCTGAGCAGAGTACGCCGAATGGGCTCATTCATAGGAGTCTAACAGGGCTGACTGATAGGGCCAAATGCATTTCGACCATGCCATGTCTGTGCTTCTTTTTCCGCGGTAGAAGAAGCACAGGATAATGAAGGTACTTCGCTCCAACTCGAAACCGACCGCCATTACAGACCACTGCCACCAAACACTATTGTGGCCGATTTTTTATCTTTTTCTTAGGAGATAGTTACCGGCATTTTCTTTTTACTGATAAAACCTCAATCACATTATATGAATCGTCATTTGCTAGCTAGAATACCGTAGATAAACTAAGTTCTTTATTTCAGTTTGGCCTATAATTAACATCTGTCAATCTTGAATGCTAACTTGTAACAAAAGATTAATATTATAACATGATGCTAGTCATGAAGAAGTGCCATAGAAACGATGCAGAACCACATCTTTATCTTTTTCTTTTTCTAAAAACAAGGTATATGAAATAATCTTTCAATAGGACGATACTCTGGGAGGAGTTAAAAGAGTCTAGAGCTGCTGTTTTTAACACTGACTCGCACAGTAATATATGGATCTACTATAATCCTGACAATTTATACTCTTGGCAGGTTGTATTAATTATACTTTTGGCTGATGTGATTTACATCATCATCATCATCATCATCATCATCACTATCATCATTTTCATTACCTCCACCAACGAAGCTGGAGAAGGTTATGTATTCACCTACTTTTGTCTGTTTGTCTGGCCACACAATATCTCAAAAAGTTCTGAAAGAATTTCGATGAATTGTTGTGGAAGGGTGGTCCATGGGCCAAGAATTAAACGATCAATATTGGGGGCTGATCCGGACCCGGATCCCATGTATCCAGCACAATATCTCCACAATTTCTGTGGATTTCAATATAATTTTGTGGAAAAGTGAACCATGAGTCAAGGGACATTTGATAAAATTTTGGGACGGATCCGGATCCCATGTATTCTGGACAATATCTCCACGGATATGGATCCAAATCCTATTTCTTCCACACAATATCTCCACGCATCCGGATCAGGATCCTCTTTAATGGAAATAACATTGACGGAGGTATGTGCTCTCTGAGTTCATTCTAGTTTTTATTGTTGTCATCGTCATCGCCATCACTACCATCATCGCGGGGTGGTAGACGGATAAATGCGAATATATATAAGCTGCTGATCAAAAGATAACAGATAGATAGATAGATAGATAGATAGACAGACATATAGATAGATACAGATATGTGAATGGATGGATGGATGGGTGGATAGGCAGACAGGTGAATAAATGAATGGACTAATGGGCAGAAAGTAGGCAGTGGGTAAAGAGATTATTGGAGAGATATATAGATGCTTAGAGGGCTGGCTACATGTTTAATATAGACATATTTGAACCGAGGAATAGATAACTGAAGAGATGGATAGAAAGACAGATGAATAAATGAACTGATAGACAGACAGATAGACACATAGACAGACATAGATAGACAGAGAGACAGATCGATAGATAGACAGATGGATAGATTGACAGATAGACAGACAGATAGGTAGATGGACAGACAGATCGATAGATAGACAGACATGAATAGATGGGTTAACAGCCAGACATACTGTTAAAATTCTGTGACCTGGCATGCATCAAAGTTTACATCCGTAATAATTAATATGCACTGAATTATCCCAGCAAAATAGCGGTGTTGTCGTCTGCTCTAAAAATGATTAATTCGCATCAAAACACAATGCGAAATTTTAAACAATGTCGATATAATGGTACACCAGCCAGATGTATTTGTATATCGACTGGTTGTTATTTATTTGTTTATTAATGGATTATTAATGGAGTAGATGGGAAGTTGTTGAATGCCGAGACGAGTACGTACGAGGGTGCTAAGGCTGCAATGCGTATGGACAGTGAACTGAGTGAATTTTTCTATTTGAAGCTTGGATTGAAACAGGGATGAGTCATGTATCCATGGTTGTTCAGTCTGTATATGTATGGGGTTATAAAGGTGATACAAGGTAGGGTAGTGGATGTTGGAGCGGCCCTAATGAGAGAGGGCAGTGTTTGGAAACTCCCTGTACTGTTGTTTGCAGATGATATTGTACTGTTAACCCTTTCAGGTCTTCTGGCCACTATAGTGGTTTTCTCGGTAGGGATCTCCTAGCCACTCCCCTGGCAGCATATTTAGGCATGAATGAAAACTGTTGCGTGAGGCTGGTGAATGAAATAAGGATACGAGCTGCTCCCCAAACTCCTTTGCTTCTACCAGGCATGTGCAGATCACAGTATTTTAGTTTATACAGTCTGGGAAGAGCTATTCATGGTGGGGGGTTGGGTTGCACGTATTGGTTTTATTATACTGTTGATCTGGCAATATTTTTTACTATTTTGGTATCAGACAGTTCATTTAGGAAAAGAATATTCTTTGCAATATATTTTTATTGCTCTGGAGGATACATAGCACACCCCCCAGTTGGCCTCTCTCTCTCTCTCTCTCTCTCTCTCTCACACCTCCCTCCTCCCTTTTATATCCCCCTTTCTCCACCCCCCTTCCTCCCACCGATCCACCACCGTTCTACCTCCCTCCCTTCCACCCTCCACTCTCCCTCCAATCCCCCAGCCCCTACTTCCTCCACCCTCCTACCTCCCACCGATCCCCCATCCCTCTACCTCCCACTCTCCACCCATCACTCTCCCCCCGATCCCCCACCCCTTGCCTCCCGCCTACGCACATAGTGCCGCATCGCAGGCAAGCAGAAGATTTCCGCGTTGTATGTCTTCATATTTGTTCATTTCTTGGGTGTTAGAGTGTCTGAGTGAGGGAAAATAAATATAGATTTATGATTTTAGGTTTCTAAGGATGTTTCTGTAGCCTTTCATACATGTACCATGCATTTATTTGTTACCAGGCGGACATACACGTGCAGCGAGTGTTGCCTTTTTCTTTGACAAATGATTGTGTCTCCCTACTTTTTTCTGATGTATATTTCATGAGTTTCTCACATTTCCTGGTTATACTTATAACATCGTCAATTTTGAGAAATAATAAATGTTTGATCACTGTCTCTACTGCTGCCTGTAAGTACACAGGATGATATAGTCAGCAACAATAAAATATACATATGTACATAAAAAAAGGCAAGCTCGTAGGCTTACCCTCATGTCCTCAGCCCCACAGCCTTGGACAGTTTGGCCATGTAGTGAGGATGGTGAGTGAGAGACTGACGAGGAGAGTGTATGTGAGTAAGGGAGGCCCAGGATGAGATGGAGGGATGGAGTTAAGAGTTATATGAGAGAGAGGTATTTGAGCTGGGAGTAGGGCAGTGAAATGGCGGGGGACAGGGCGACATGGAGGCGATTTGTTTGTGGCCACCCCTAACGGGATTCAGACGTCTGCCAATAGATAGATTAATGTATTATTATGATGATGATGATGATGATGATGATTATAATTATGATCATCATTATTATTATTATTATTATTATTATTATTATTATCATTATTATTATTATTCCTAGTCTTTAATATTTAATTCGTAATAAAGGTTTGAGGGTGGAGGATTCCCAGTAGCTCCTCCCCTTCCTCTTCCCTTTTCCCCTCCTTCTTCTCTTCCTCTTCTTCTTCTTCCTCCTCCTCCTCCTCCTCATCATCATCATCATCATCATCGTTATCATCATGTTTGTCTCCGTGGTCGTCATCATCCCATAAAAGTAAAGTACACTTTTTTTTTTTTTAAATCGAGGCGTAGATGCACTTGACGCTGATGATGACAGGCTGACTGCAGCATTACTGCATAATCTCTTTACTCGCTAGATATTAGGCTACTCATTGATTGGCTGAATGCAGTATCTGGGGGAGAAATCTGGTTTAGTAAATGAGTTATTTCTAACATACTGCATTCAGCCAATCATCACCAGCCTGTCAAGTGAATCTTCGCCTCGAAAATAGAAAAAAAGAGTATAATGATTTTTTTTTTTTTCAACACAGGTAAGGAAGAATTTGGGAAGTTTCCGTTTGAGACCATTACTATAGTCGGTTTGTTTCCATCTAAGGGAACTGTTTCTTCCTTGCAAACTGATGAGTATATCGCGAATGCAAGAAATTCGAACACCCTTAGCAATGAGGAAGAAATAATTCTCCATGGTTACTGGTCAAATTAGCCCTCCAGCCTGACTACACTTGCCCTTCCACAGTCTAGAGAGGGGTTAGAAACCTTTGCCGGGTGAAAATTGACTATTTTACTGACATCTCGGCACTGTCTAAGAATGGACAACTTTTTTTCATTATTTGCGTAATTCAGTATTTATTATGGGTTACTGACCCTTGCCACAAAATGCGATAATTCCTTATCTTCCATATTCCTGATACCCCTTATATATCCCTTTTTGTTTCTTTGTATTTCTTATCTTCGTCTTCATCTCTCTCTCTCTCTCTCTCTCTCTCTCTCTCTCTCTCTCTCTCTCTCTCTCTCTCATTCTTCTTCCACTTCTTTCTCTTTCCTTCCTGTTCCCTTGACTTCTCTCTTCCCTTTCTTCTTTGTCTTCCTTTTCATACTTTTCTTCATACTACTTTTCATTTCCTTCTTCCCCCCCTCTCCCTTTCTCACTAATTCTTCCTCATCTTCATTGTCCTTTACATAATACTTAAATATGTTTTTTATTTTCTTCTCTCTCTTGATCTCTTCTTATTTTTAATTCCCATTTTCTTCAGTGTCAGTCAAAACAGATACTTGTACAGTAGTGTTGTCGAATTATGTTATAAGCAATGGAAATAAAATTGTTGGCAAGTGTTTCCACTCAAAGCTATACATTTCTTCCTTAGAAGAGTTGAAAATATAGAGAACAAGTTGCCTCCTTGTGTGGTAAACTGTGATACAGTATTAACATTTAAAAATCGCTTGGATAAGTATTTATCTTGTAATACCCAGCTATGCATGGTCATTCCTGAATAATAAATTTATATTAACATGTCTTGCAGTTCAGTTCATGGAGGGAGGATAGGTAACCATAGAACAACAACGACATGTTTCTCATGTTTAACAGGTGTGCTTAGCTTGTACAGTAGTTAAAACATTATAAAATGAAAGAAAAGCATTCCGGAGCCGAATGCTAATCACCAGCCAGAATATGTGGCTGGCTAAGTCCAAGATTATAGCCATATTTTTATTATCTGAAGGTTTCATATTCATAGCTCAAGCTGTTCGTGACATATAATGATGTTAAAGGCAGGCGATTAAAAATAGTTGAAATTTGACAGCCATATTGGTGACTTTGCCCTTGACCTCTGCCTATTTTCGAACCCGTTCAAGATTTTGGCCTTATCATGATACCCTGAAGGTTTCATGTTGATAGCTCAAGCCGTTCATGAGATATAATGGGAACAGACACACACACACACACACACACACACATACAGACAGAGAGGCAGGGGAAAATATTATTGCTCCGCCTTCTAAAGCCGGACGATAATATGTTTTCCTTTCATCCTCTCCTATTAAGCTTTCTTGTCAGCATGGTGATCCTTCTCATTATTTCTTGCCGACTTTGGCTTGAGGGTTTGATGGGGTGGGGGTGAGCTTGTTTGTTTTCCTATCATTGTCGTTGACTGATAGGATAGTTACTTTAGGTATAACCAGTCCTGTAATACACAACCTTGAAAACATCAATTAGTTTCTTCCTGTTTGTATTCCTTTGTACTCCTTAGTGTTAAGTATAAACATTGTCTTTCACTGACCCTCTCCCAGTACTGCCCAAGGTATACAGTACCCACCACCATCTCTCTCTCTAGAGTCTAGATAGATGGTGTGAATGATTCATAGACTGATAAACTGACAGAAACATAGATAGACAGACAAGAGATAATCAGCACTTCAGCAATGGACCCATGGCACAAAAATTTACATATAAGACAAATTATAATGGAAAAGACACCCGGAGGCACATTACTTTCATATATTTCCCCAAATTTATAGACATCTCAGGAGGCCATCATCAGGGTACAGACGTATAAAATTACTGGCGGTTGTCATCTCTATCACTGTGTGTGTATCTCCTTTATACACACACACACACACACACACACACACACACACACACACATATATATATATATATATATATATATATATATATATATATATATTGTTACATAGCCTATGATTTCATCATCCTTTGTATAATTCTAACGTACAGTATGCTGCATGTTTGATCACGATTCGCCTCATAGCTTCCATAGTGACCAGGTTTGCGTGTTCTACCTCACTCCCTCCTTCTCCCCCTTATAGTAGAGTAAGTCGTTCTTTCTGTTGTTCAAGCAGGATTATCAACTCTTTGTCCCCTATGGCTTCATTTGCACGTCCTTTTTACAAGTTGTATCAAGCTCTGCCGGACCCTATATAATGAGCTCAGTCTCTGCAGTAATGGCCACTTAGATCTACTCCTCATTTGGTTCACATCTCTGTCCTCCCCTGTATAGTGTATTATTATTTTTGTGAGTGCTCAGGAAGTCTCCAGCCATCTAGCTGCTGCATAATTTGAGTGTAAGTGTTCTTACCATTTTTCTTGTACTGTGTGGCGTGGGGCGTTGATTCGTGGGCCTGGTGAGGTTTTTTTGATTCGTGTAGAGTTTTCAATGTCAGCCATTATTAATAATATTTTGTATCTGTAATAATATATCTTGCTTTAACTGAGCATTATCCGGTTTTCTCATTTGTCTGGGCTGACTTAGATAAATTTGCTCTTGCTTAATTCATGTTAATAGAGGCTATTGCAGTTAACCATATATGTAACCTGTGTTGCCATTACATTATCCTAATGAGTCCTGAATGTTTAGTTGTTAGATTGTGCATTAAACTTTAACTTGTAATTTTACCTAACTCTTTTGTTTTGAACCTGGAACTTTGCGGGACAGTAGTGATTTTAGTATTCTCACTTGAAGTGTCCATTATCTGTTTCGTAACATAAATTTGGCGACCTGTTATCAGGATATTCAGGATATTATTATAAGGCTATTGCTTGATATTTTGTGACTGTGATTTATTCATGATGTCTACTATTACCACTCTTGATGAAGCCAAAGATTTTTTGTCAAATGTGCAAACAGTGTGTGATGTAGAAAACAGAATAAAGAACGAACTTAAGCTTGTTGCTCAACAATTGGGAACTGCTGTTCGCTCTCATCAGTCTAAAGATCAAATTGTTGACATGATTAATAAAAGCTTGTTTAATGTAACTCCTCCAGATGAGCAAACGAAGATTGAAATAGCTAAGTTACAGCTAGCCCTGCAAGAGGCTCGTGCTAAGGAGGCTGAGTCTCAGGCTCGTATTCAGGAGGCACAGGCACAAATTGAAATTGCTAGGATTCAGGCAGACCATGAGTATCGCATGAAACAAAGTGGAACTGGATCATCTAGCTCTGATGATTTTGATGTGGCTAAAAATGTTAAACTTGTCATTTCTTTTAATGAATCTGATTTAACAAAGTATTTTCAGTTGTTTGAGAGGGTAGCTACAGGTTTTAATTGGCCCAAAAAGTATTGGCCAGTACTCCTTCAGATTGTTCTCACAGGTAAAGCTCAAGTAACTTATGCATCGTTGCCTCAGGATCAATCTGATAATTATGTTGTAGTTAAGAGCTTGATTCTTAAGGCCTACGAGCTTGTTCCTGAAGCCTATAGAGCAAAATTTAGAACAACTTATAAGCAAGATAAGCAATCCCATGTTGAGTATGCAAAAATCAAAGAAGATCTGTTAGAGCAGTGGTTAAATTCTAAGAATGTAAATTGTGATTTTGATAAATTTGAGCAGATGATTTTGCAGGAGGACTTCAAAAGGTGTATGAATAAAGATGTAAGCCTATATCTTGATGAGAAAAGAATAGATAATTTGTCTGATGCTGCAGTTTTAGCTGATGAATATGTTCTCAGTCACAAGAGATATTCTAAAGAAAAAAGGAAAGCTGAGAGTAAGTTACGTTGCCTCTACTCAGAGTACAGGTAACAGGAAAGAGAATAAAGATGTTTCTCAGGAAGTAAATACCAGCTCCACCTCTAGATTTCAGAAAAGTAAATGTACTTATTGTAGTAAGCTTGGTCATACTACGGAGAAATGTTTCAGGAGACAGCGTGATGTGAACAAAAAGGAGTCTTTAAATATTCAGTCAATTGGTCTAGTGTCCACCCTTGAGAGTTCCCAGAATTCTTTAACAGAGTTAACTGAACCTGCTTTGAGGGGTAAATTAAATTCTCATGATGAAACTCCTCTTTTGAGCAGTAACGTGGGTGACACTCAAGAGTTCCTGTGCTAATTTCCTGTCTTATGATTTTGTTAGTCCTCTGGACAGTAATGACAGGAAATCAGTTAAAATATATCGTGATACAGGTGCTTGCCAATCTCTTATGCTGACCAGTGTTGTAGGCTCTAATGTTAATTCCTCTGATGAAACTGTAATCTTACAAGGTGTAGGGAATAATTACATCTCTGTCCTTCTGTGCAGAGTGAATTTAGAGTCTGGTTTTGTTAATAGTTCCGTTATGGTTGGGTAGGTTGAGACACTCCCAGTGTCAGGTGTAACTTTCTTACTTGGAAATGATATTGGTGGAAGTCAAGTGTGTCCAGCTCCTCAGTTGTCTAGTGAACCAGTGACTGCGACCCAGGATTGTGATATCCCTGAGGTGTTCTCTGCATGTGCTGTCACTAGGGCTAAGTCTAAAGTTACTGGTGACTTAGAGGATAATGATGATGATGATGTTATCCTAGCTGACACTTTTCTTGCTAATTTGGACCACTCACCATATGAGGCAGTACCCCGTAATGTTGATAATTTATCACGTCAAGAGTTCGTTGAATTGCAGGTTGCTGACCCTGAGTTGAAAGGTCTAGCTAACTCTGCTTGCAGTGAGGAAGAGTCAGCTGGTGCTTCTACTTGTTATTATATAAAGTCAGGAGTACTTATGAGAAAGTGGAGACCCCCAACAGCATCAGCCGACTGTGAATGGGAGGTTGTACATCAAGTTGTCATCCCTCTTGTTTGTAGGCAGGATATCATTAGGGTGGCTCATGATTCCAGTTTGGCAGGACACCTTGGAGTGAGAAAGACTGTGGCACGTATTTTGAAACACTACTACTGGCCAGGTATCTCCAGAGATGTTTCCTGGTATTGTAAGTCTTGTCACACCTGTCAAGTTGTTGGGAAGTGTAATCAGACCAAAAAGGTTGCACCTCTAGTTCCCATTCCTCCTTTTGAGGCGCCATTCACCCGTGTGTTGGTGGATATTGTGGGCCCTCTTCCTGAGACTTCTTCAGGATTTTGTTATGTGTTGACCCTGATTGATATGGCTACTCGTTATCCTGAAGCCATTCCACTTAGAAATATCTCAGCAAAGAACGTGGTTAAGGAAATGCTAGGGCTCTTCACCAAGTTTGGTCTGCCCAAGGAGGTACAGTCAGACCGGGGAAGTAATTTCATGTCAAATGTTTTCAAGCAGTCTCTGAAAGAGTTGGGCATCACCCAGATCACGTCTTCAGCTTACCATCCCCAGACCCAAGGAGCGTTGGAGAGATATCATCAAACACTCAAATCGATGCTCAGGAAATACTGTTTGGAACATCAGAAAGACTGGGATAAAGGTCTTCCATTTGTTGTATTTGCCGCAAGAGATTCTCCAAATGAATCACTGGGCTTCTCACCTTTTGAACTACTGTTTGGCCATGAAGTAAGAGGACCCCTTGAGCTACTCAAGGAATGCTGGCTGTCGGAGGAAGATGACGCCAACCTCCTGGAGTATGTGATGAAGTTCAAAGAACGGCTGTCCACTGCTTTACAGCTGGCGAGAGAGAATTTAGGAGCTGCTCAGTAGAAGATGAAGACTTGGTATGATAAGAAGTCCAGGTTACGCCACTTTCAGCCAGGAGATCAGGTTTTGATTCTGCTACCAGTGCATGGGCAACCTCTTCAAGCCAAGTTTAGTGGTCCTTATTTCGTGGAGAAGAAACTCAGTGATGTCAACTATGTCATCGCCATACCAGATTGTAGAAAGAACAAGCAACTTTGTCACATCAACATGCTAAAATTATATCACTGGCGGGAAGAAAATAACCCAGTCTGCACTGTAGGTGTTCCACCCAAGTCTGCAAGCAAAGTTCTCCCATGCAGTATGAGCCTGAGTGATAGTTTGGGGAAAAATCCTGATATCATGAATGATCTCCAGACTAAGGTTTCTCATCTAGCTCCCAAGGAAAGGCAGGAGTTTTCGGCATTACTGCAGGAGTACCCGCAAGTGTTCCGTGCCACTCCAGGAAGAATCACTGTGTTGATGCATGATGTCGGTGTTGGAGACACAAAGCCAATTAAACTTCCTCCTTACCATGTGAACCCAGTGAAAGTTCCTCTCATTCACAAGGAGCTTGGCTACCTGTTGGACCACAAGATGACTGAGCCCTGTCAGAGTGAGTGGAGTTCTCCTGTCACTCTAGTCCCTAAGCCAGGTGGGTCACAGCGGCTTTGCATCGACTACAGACGTGTTTACCAGATAACCAAAACAGACACCTACCGTCTCCCTCGCGTGGAAGATTGCATAGACAAGATCGGAAAGGCTAGGTACATAAGTAAGTTTGATTTGTTAAAGGGATACTGGCAAGTACCTATGACTGAACGTGCTAGGGAGATCTCATGTTTTGTAACACTAGGAAAGACTTTTGAATGTTCTGTAATGCCATGTGGTATGAAGAATGCACCAGCCACTTTTCAGAAGCTCATGAATGTCGTAACAGAGGGTTTGGCAGGGTATGTTGTTAATATTGATGATGTATTAATCTTCAGTGACAATTGGAAAGATCACCTATGCCATGTCAGTAAATTTCTTGAGCGTTTGGCTCAGGCTAATCTTGTAGCTAATTTATCGAAGTGTGAGTTTGGTCAAGCTAAAGTTCAGTACCTTGGGTATGTAATTGGTGATGGACACGTTGCACCACCAGGAGCTAAGGTTCAGGTTATAAGTGATCTTCCCAGACCTAAAAGTAGGAAAGAGCTACAAAGATTTTTGGGAATGGTAGGTTATTACAGGAGATTTGTTCTTAACTTTTCAATTCTTGTATCACCACTTACAGACCTACTGAAAAAGGGAGTTAAATTTGTCTGGACCGATAACTGTGAATCCTCTTTCAGTAAACTTAAAGCTATCCTATTAAGTCAGCCAGTGCTTGCTACTCCGAATTTTGCTAAGCCTTTTGAGATCGCTGTTGATGCAAGTGATACAGGAGCTGGGGCTGTTTTGCTGCAAGAGGATGATCAGGGTATTGAGCACCCTGTATCTTATTACAGTAAGAAGTTCACTCCACCTCAAAAGAACTACTCCACTATTGAGAAAGAGCTTTTGGCCTTGATTTTGGGTTTACAGCATTTTTCATTTTATTTGTGTTCTGGTTTTGACCCCATAGTCATTTATACCGATCATAACCCACTGAAATTCCTTAGTAAGTTTAAAGATAAAAATCAGAGATTGACAAGATGGAGTCTACTTCTTCAGGAGTATTCATTAGACATACATGTCATAAAATGACTTTGTAGTTACTTGTAGTGGAGTTTTATATATATTAGACTTGTGGGCGAGTGGTTGTTATATTTGAGTAGCTTGTAAGTAGATAATCTTCTTTCCCATTTGTCATGTAGTGACAGGAGAGGTAAAGAATAGTATGGGACTATTTTTATTTGTCTTGGAAATATTAACAAAGTCTCTCACACAGAGCGGAGTATAAAGTAGAGTCCCGCTAGCTATCTCTCTGTCTCGCTCTCTCTGTCTCTCTCTGAAGTTGCTAAGCCCTTCTCCCTGCGACCTGTCAGTTGTATGGCTAGCTTCTTTCTGCCCTCTCTTTCCTAAATTCTGGTGAAACAGGAGACGTATCACGTGTGTTCCTTGTGAGTGGAAAGTTCTAGAAGCCTGTGTGTGAGTATGTGTGTATGTGTGTGTATGGCCACTAAGGCTTTGTTCGCCGGTGGATTGCTGACAACTAACTGCATCATCTCCTTACTGGCCACTTTGTAATCTGTCGTCAGCTTTCCTCAGTGTAATTTGCAAGATCATTTCCCATTCCCAGGCTCGCATAGAGCTGTCTATCTATCTATTTATCTATCTATCTATTATGATTTGTAATTATAATATGGAGTCCTAACATACATGTCAAGGGGAAAGAAAATGTTATTGCAGATTGCTTATCTAGACTTTAGACAGATTGTCTTAGGGTAATAAGAAATTTCATTTGTAAGTTTCTTTTCTTTGTGGGGAGGTGTTACATAGCCTATGATTTCATCATCCTTTGTATAATTCTAACGTACAGTATGCTGCATGTTTGATCATGATTCGTCTCGTGGCTTCCATAGTGACCAGGCTTGCGTGTTCTACCTCACTCCCCCCTTCTCCTCCTTATAGTAAAGTCGTTCTTTCTGTTGTTCAGAGCAGGATTGTCAACTCTTTGTCCCCTATGGCTTCATTTGGGCGTCCTTCTTACAAGTTGTATCAAGCTCTGCCGGCCCCTATATAATGAGCTCAGTCTCTGCATTAATGGCCACTTAAATCTACTCCTCATTTGGTTCACATCTCTGTCCTCCCCTGTATAGTGTATTATTATTTTTGTGAGTGCTCAGGAAGTCTCCAGCCATCTAGCTGCTGCATAATTTGAGTGTAAGTGTTGTTACCATTTTTCTTGTACTGTGTGGCGTGGGGCGTTGATTTGTGGGCCTGGTGAGGTTTTTGTGGTTCGTGTAGAGTTTTTAATGTCAGCCATTATTAATAATATTTTGTATCTGTAATAATATATCTTGCTTTAACTGAGCTTTATCCGGTTCTCTCATTTATCAGGGCTGACTTAGATAAATTTGTTCTTGCTAAATTCATGTTAATAGAGGCGATTGCAGTTAACCATATATGTAACCTGTTTTGCCATTACATTATCCTAATGAGTCCTGAATGTTTAGTTGTTAGTTTGTGCATTAAACTTTAACTTGTAATTTTACCTAACTCTTTTGTTTTGAACCTGGAACTTTGCGGGACAGTAGTGATTTTAGTATTATCACTTGATGTGTTCATTACCTGTTCCGTAACAATATATATATATATATATATATATATATATATATATATATATATATATATATATATATATATATATATGTTTCATACTGACAAATGGATTTTATAGGAAGGTTAGGAAAAACACACGTAAGAGGCTGAGTCGAAAAATTAGAGAATAAACTCCTGTCTCACTTGTGCTTTTCCTAACCTTACTATAATTATATATATATATATATATATATATATATATATATATATATATATATATATATCCGGTGCGGCCTGTGGACCCTCCAAAGAAACGTCCTCCGTGACACGTTGAAGCTGCAGATTGGAAATCCCTCAGGTAGTATTTCTTTGATTTACCATGGAATGATTATTGCTTCCATGGCCGGGAAGAAAGTAGTTTGAGGAGACGAAGGGGAAGACAGGAGGAAGCAGCTCCTGTGAGAAGAGTGGAGAAATTGCAAGATAGTGAGAAAATGACAGAGTATAAGAGCATAGAGGAAGAAATATTGGGAAGGTATGAGCTAGAGCAGATGGAAGGGGTGGAAGACGTATGTAAGATATTCACGGAAGAGATAAGCGCAGCGTGTGAGGCGGTTTGTGGAGTGAGGAGGAGATGCAAGGGTGTGCAAGGGACAGCATGGTGGAATGATGAGGTGAAACGAGCTGTGGAACAAAAGAAGAAGGCATATGGTGAATGGTTGGCGAGTAGAGGTAGGGGAGAAGATGAGAGAGAGGTATATGTGAGCAGGAGAAGGGAGGTTAAGAGACTGGTGAAGGAGAGTAAGAAGAAAGTGGATGAAGAGTTTGGGAGGAATCTGAGTTTGAAATGGAGGGAGAGTAAGAAATTGTTTTGGAAGGAGGTAAAGAAAGTAAGGCAGTGTGAAAGGGGAAATAGTAGGGGAGTGAAAGATAAGAATAATAGATTGTTGGTGGAGAAGAGAGAGAAATTGAGGAGATGGAAGGAGCACTTTGAGGATTTGTTGAATGTAGAGAGTGAGAGCAGTATGAATATAAGTGGTTGGGGAATGGCTGGGAGAAGAAGAGATGAGAGGAGGGAGGAAGAGATCAGTAGGGCGGAAGTAGTGGAAGCGATGAAGAAGATTAAGCTGGGAAAGACCCCAGGAATTGATGGAGTGTGTGGTGAAATGCTTAGGTATGGGGGTGAGATTGTTGTGGAGTGGATATGGAAGTTGTGTAGATTGGCTTGGGAAGAGGGAAGGGTTCCAGAGGACTGGAAATCAGGTATAATTGTTCCTCTGTACAAAGGAAAAGGGGAGAGAGAAGTATGTGGTAACCATAGGGGTATTTGCCTTCTTAGTGTGACTGGTAAAATATGTGGTAGAATACTCATTGATAGGGTTAGGCATATGACAGAGGAGCTAGTTGGAGAAGAACAAGGGGGATTTAGGAAGGGAAAAGGGTGTGTAGATCAGATATTTGTTCTAAGATGTTTAGTGGAGAAGTATCTAGAGAAGGGAAGGAAGGTGTATGCTGCCTTCATGGACTTGGAGAAAGCTTATGACAGAATAGATAGGCAAGGTATGTGGAAGGTATTAAGAATATATGGATTGGAGGGGAAATTGTTGAGTGCTGTGAAGAGTATGTACGAGGGAGCTAGGGCTACGGTGCGAGTGGATGGTGAGCTGAGTGAGTTCTTTGATCTCAATGTGGGACTGAAACAGGGGTGTGTGATGTCTCCATGGCTGTTTAGTATATATATGGATGGGGTTGTAAAGGAGGTGCAAGGTAGGGCAGTGGATGTGGGGGTGGCCCTAATGAATGATTGTGAGATTTGGAAGCTTCCGGTGTTGCTGTTTGCTGATGATACAGTATTGTTGAGTGAAGATGAATGGGAGTTGCAAGGTTTGGTGAATGAATTTGGGACAGTGTGTAGGAGGAGGAAGCTGAAAGTTAATGTAAACAAAAGTAAAGTTATGGTGTTTGAGAGGAATGAAGTCACAGAGTGTGCAGTGAGGTTGGATGGTGAGGATATGGAGAATGTGAGTGCATTCAAGTACTTGGGTAGTGTGATGAGTAAGGATGGAACTTTGGGGGATGAAGTACGTGAAAGGGTACAGCAGGGAAGAAAGGTTGTTGGTACACTGAAAGCAGTGATGAGAAATAGGGAGGTGAGTATGGAAGTTAAGAAGTCACTGCATGATGGTATTGTGATCCCAACCCTGACGTATGGAAGCGAGGCGTGGACCTTGCAAGAGGGGAACAAGTCACGAATGAGAGCAGTGGAAATGAGTTACTTGAGAGGAGCATGTGGAGTGACGTGGAGGGACAGTTTGACGAATGAAAAAGTGAAGGAACGTTGTGGGGTAGATGTGGATGTGGTTGAAAAGATTAGGAGAAATACACTGAGGTGGTTTGGACATGTGGAGAGAATGGAGAATGAAAGACTGACTAAGAGAGTGTATGTAGGTGAGGTGGAGGGAGGGAGAGGGAGGGGTAGACCGAGGATGAGGTGGAGGGATGGAGTTGAGAGGTATATGAGGGAGGGGGGGATGAGTTGGGGGGAGGGTAGTCAAATGGTGGGTGACAGAGTGACTTGGAGGCGTTTTGTCTGCGGCCACCCCTTGCGGGATTAGGGCGTCGGGCTATAGATAGATAGATAGATAGATGGCCGGGAGCCATCTGAGTGTGCGTTGCGCATTACGGAGAATATTCTCTGGGGCATGGAGGAATACATTCCCTTCTCATATCCTTTGACTAATGCAAGAAAGCCTTGGTTTAATCACGCTTGTAATGCTGTCTGCAACCTATAAAAGGTACGAAAGCCAATCCACCCCTTAATCACATCTTTTTAATGTTTTTGCCCAGTATCGTGATAAGTCTGTTCTTCCCTCTGCTAAAAATAATTTCATCTGTACTAAGTGCTTTCAACTCTCCAAATCGAATTCTTCCCGCTTCTTCTCGCACCTTGCCAAAAACCTTTCTAACAACTTTACCTCATCATCCTTTCCTCCTCTTTTCTATTCTGTAGCTATTTCTTCTACTAATAAAGCAAATCTCTTCGCTCTGACGTTCTCCTCCAGTTCCACCTGAGACGATTCCGGTGCTGTTCCTCCATCACTTCTCCCCTCAAACCTCCTCATGGCTAACATTACATTTTTTTCGGCTGATGTATTTTCTACCGTCACTGGCCTCAATACTAACAAGGCATATGGACCTGAGGGAGTCCCTCCTATTGTCCTCAAGAACTGTGCTTCAGTGCTTACACCCTGCCTAGGTAAACACTTTCGCCTTTGTCTGTCAACTTGTACCTTTCCTTCTTGCTGGTAGTTTGCTCTCATTCAGCCAGTCCCAAAGAAGGATGACCATTCCCAACCATCTAACTATCGTCCAATTGCTTTAACATCCTGTGTCTCAAAAGTTTTCGAGTCAATTCTTAACAGAAATTTTTAAAGCACCTTTCCTATCACAGTCTTATTTCTGATCCTTAATATGAGTTCCGTCAGGGACGCTCCACTGGCAATCTACTCACCTACCTTTCAGACTCCTGGTCATCCTCCTTTCGGGACTTTGGCGATAGCTTTGCCATTGCACTTCACATCTCAAGGGCTTTCGATTGAGTCTGACATAAATCTTCAATTTCCAAAGTGCCCTCTTTCGGTTTCTATCCCTCTATCTGTGCCTTCATCTATGGCTTCCTTTGATGTCGTTCTATAGCTGCTGTTGTAGACGGCCATCGTTCTTCTCCTAGATCTATCAACAGTGGTGTTCCTCAGGGCTCTGTCCTCTCACCAACTCTCTTCCTTTTATTCATCAATGACCTTCTAAACTGTAAATCTAACCCTGTCCACTCGTACGCTGATAATTCCACCCATCACCTTTCCATTCGGTTCTCACAACGTCCATCTCAGCAGTTACTTCAACAAACAAGGGATGAGGCTATGGCACATCTAATATCTGACTTGCCTAGTACCTCTGACTGGAGTAAAAATAATCTTGTTTTTTATGCATGAAAAACTCAGTTTTTACACCTATCAACCCGACACAATCTTCCACAGGAGTCCCCTTTAATGTTTAATAATATCCAGTTCAATCCTGCATCATCCTTGAACCTGCTTTGGGTTTCATTCACTCGGGACTTACCTTAGAAAAATCATATTGCGTCTTTTGTAAAATCTGTTTCCAAGAGATTAGGTGTGTTAAGCTGACTCCGTACCTTCTTTACCCCTGTGCAGTTGTTCACTTTTTACACGAGTTTTATTCGCCCCCATTTAGAGTACAACTCTCATGTGTGGGGAGGCTCCCCACACACAGCTCTTCTCAATAGGGTGGAGTCAAAGGAATTTCGTCTCATCAACTTTCCTCCAAGTACTGGAACCCTTCAACCTCTGTCTATTCGTCACACTGTTGCATCTTTATCTCTTTTCTTTCGCTACATCAATGCTCACTGGTCCTCTGAACTGTCTGCTCGCATCCCTCCACCTTTACGATAGATGCGTAGCACCCGTCTAGCGACAAACTCTCATTCCTTTTCTGTCCAGCTCTAATCCAAGAGTTAACCGTTACTCCCAGTCCTTCATATATGCAACAGGTCATCTCTGGAACTGTCTCCCTCTGTCTGTATTTCCTACTTCCTATGATCTCCAGTCTATATATATATATATATATATATTACCAGACGCCTCAATCCCGTAAGGAGTGGACAAAAAGAAATTGCCTCCATATGCCGTGTCCCTCGCCATAAGCCCCGCCCCCCTTCCCGGTCACACCCTTCCTCTCATATACCTCTCCACTCCATCCCTCCATTTCATCCTCGGTGTCCCCCTCCTTCTCCCCCAATCTCCTTGTTAGTTTCTCGCTCCCCATCCTCTCCACATGGCTAAAGAACCTCAATGTATTTCTCCTAACGCGTTCTATCACGTCCAAATCCACACCACAATGTTCTTTCACTTCCTCATTAGTCAGTCTGTCTCTACATGTACTTCCACATGCTCCTCGCAATTAACACATTTCCACTCCTCTCACTCCTGACTTGTATCTTTCCAACAAGGTGCTACTTCACTTCCATACGTGGAATCATGCAGCGGCTTTTTTACTTTCATGCTCATTTCTCCATTGATCAGTGTTTTCAAAGAACCATCCACCTTTCTTCCTTGTACCCTTTCAATCACTTCATTCTCCAAACTTCCATCTTTACTCAACACACAACCGAAGTCCTTAAATGCACTCACATTTTCCAGTTCCTCATCAACCAACCTCACTGTACATTCAATGACTTCATTTCTCTCGAAGACCTTAACGTTACTCCTCCATACACCCACCTTTAGTTTCCATTTCTTACACACTCTCCCACACTCATTCACCAAGCCTTGCAGTTCCCCTTCTTTTTTACTTAACTACATAGAATCATCTACAAACAACAATACAGAAAGTTTCCAAACGCTGCTCTCTCTCATTAGAGCCGCCCCAACATTCACTGACCTACCTTGTATCTCATCTTTAACCAAATATATACAGACTAAACAAGCATGGAAACATGACTAATCTCTGTTTCAGTGCAACCTTCAGATAGAAAAATTCACTCAGGTCACTATCGACACGCACTGCAGCCACAGGACCCCCCAAACATTCTCTTCACGGCATTCAGTATTTTCCACATTCCTTCTCTATCTACTCTGTCTGCTTTCTCCAAACCCATGAAGGCCGCATACAACTTCTTTCCCTTCTCCAGAAACCTTTCCACGAAAGATCTAACAATGAATATCTGATCTACACAACCTCTTCTCTTGCAAAAACCTCCCTAATCTATTCAAAAAAAAAAAAAAAAAGAAAGAAAGAAAGAAAGAAAGAAAAGAAATCTCTGTTAATTCTTTAACTCTGTCAATAAGAATCCTACCATATACTTTGTCTTTTACAGTAAGAAGACAAATACTCCTATGATTACCACACTCTTCTTATTTCCCTTTTCCTTTGTGCAGGAGAATAATTATACCTGACTTCCAATCCTTTGGGACTCTACCTTCCTCCCAGGCCAATCTGCACATCTTCTACATACATTCGACTTCTATCTCTTCCCTATGCTTCATTATTTCACCACACACTCCATCAATTCCTGGGACTTTCCCCATTTTGACTTTCTTTATTGTTTCCACTACATCCATACTACTGATCTCTTCCTCCCTTCTCACCACCCTCCTTCTCCCAGTCATTCCCCAGCCATTTATATTCGCATTACTGTCATTCTCTGTATTTAACAATACTTTAATGTGTTCTCTCCACCTGCTAACTTTATCTCCTTTCAATATCAATCTACCATTTTTATCTCTCACTCCCCTACCACTTCACCCTGCCTAACTCTCTTTATCTCCTTTCAGAACATTTTCTTACATTCCCTCCAATTTACACTCAAACTCCTTCCAAATTCCTCATCCACTCTCTTCTTACTTTCTCTTGTATTTTCACCTCTCTCTTCCTCTTTACATATAACTCTCTCTTCTGTCTCTCAACTTCTTCCATCCACTCATTATATGCTTTCTTCTTTTGCACCACAGCTTGCTTCACCTCTTTATTCCACCATGCTATTCCAAGCACCTCCTTTCGTCTTCCCTTCACCCTACACACCACCTCACATGCTGCACTGATTTCTTAAGTGAAAATCTTGCACATACCTTGTGCCTCCCCCATGTGCTTCAACTCATACAATCGCTCCTCCACTTCTCTCTTATATTCTTCTTTTTCTTCCATCCTCCAGCAACCTTTCTACCACCCTTGTATGGACTACTTCCTCCTGTCCTTCCCTTCTATCCCTCCACTGCACTTGAACCTTGACTTTCACCACCACCTAGTGGAGACCAGAAAGTCCTCTCCCTCAGGCTCTGTATACTTTTGCTTCCATTACACACCTTCTTATCCCTTCATCCACACACGCATAATCAATCACTGCCTTCCGTTCATTCAGATCACCACCCACCCTTCTTATCATTCGCTACGCATACCTATGGATCATTTGTGCCTGAAGAGGGTGTTAGCAATCACCAACCCCCTTCCCTCACATACGTCCACTAGAGCACCCCCATTCTCATCCACTTCAGCAGACACACCCCATTCACCAACTGCTCCATCTACCTTCACATTCCTTACTGTTCCATTCATATCTCCCATCAAAAACTCTCTTTCATTCCTTTCAAACTGTTTCATGCTCTCTTCTACATTTGCCCAGAACTCTTCTTCCACTCCACTTGCTTGATCTTGCATTGGCACATACACACACACAAGCTCCAAGTGCGTATTCCCACTTTCAATCTTACCCACACAATCCCTGAACCAACTGACACATACTTTCTTATATTCTCCTTCCACCTCTTGCACACAACAATACATACATCCTCTTTTGCTCTCTCATTCTCACTTACTCCCGCGCAAATAGCCCATCCATTCTCCCACACCCTCACACTCTCTCCTTGCTATTTAGTCTCAGGTAATCCACATAAATATGTCCACTATTGCACCCTCGAGCACCTGGACAATATGTCACTCTTTTACCTCATCATTCGCGCCCTTTACATTCCATGTTGCAGTTTGTACCATGTTGTTTGTTCTGTCGTCACCTGTCGGTCCGTCCTAATTCGAGGCTTCTTGTTTGTACAATTTTTGGTTCATTGTTTTCCGGGGAGGGGAACTAACCCCCCACCAACCCACTAGTTCATACCTCGGGAACACGTGTTGTTTAGATAAATGGTTACCACCCAGCACTGTAAATGATTTCCTGGTTTACAGGATATCATTTGTCACTCAGTCTAGAGTTGCCGGATAGTGAGAACACCACACTGAGTGGAGGATGGGCACCCACCTCTCTCTCTCTCTCTCTCTCTCTCTCTCTGTATCTGTGTGTATATATATATATATATATATATATATATATATATATATATATATATATATATATATATATATATATATATGTATCTGAGGAGATGGAAGGAGCATTTTGAGGATTTGTTGAATGTGGAGAGTGAGAGCAGTGTGAGTATAAGTGGTTGGGGAATGGCTGGGAGAAGAAGAGATGAGAGGAGGGAGGAAGAGATCAGTAGGTCGGAAGTAGTGGAAGCGATGAAGAAGATTAAGCTGGGAAAGGCCCCAGGAATTGATGGAGTGTGTGGTGAAATGCTTAGGTATGGGGGTGAGATTGTTGTGGAGTGGATATGGAAGTTGTGTAGATTGGCTTGGGAAGAGGGAAGGGTTCCAGAGGACTGGAAATCAGGTATAATTGTTCCTCTGTACAAAGGAAAAGGGGAGAGAGAAGTATGTGGTAACCATAGGGGTATTTGCCTTCTTAGTGTGACTGGTAAAATATATGGTAGAATACTCATTGATAGGGTTAGGCATATGACAGAGGAGCTAGTTGGAGAAGAACAAGGGGGATTTAGGAAGGGAAAAGGGTGTGTAGATCAGATTTTGTTCTAAGATGTTTAGTGGAGAAGTATCTAGAGAAGGGAAGGAAAGTGAACGCTGCCTTCATGGACTTGGAGAAAGCTTATGACAGAATAGATAGGAAAGGTATGTGGAAGGTATTAAGAATATATGGAGTGGAGGGGAAATTGTTGAGTGCTGTGAAGAGTATGAACGAGGGAGCTAGGGCTACGGTGCGAGTGGATGGTGAGCTGAGTGAGTTCTTTGATCTCAATGTGGGACTGAAACAGGGGTGTGTAATGTCTCCATGGCTGTTTAATATATATATGGATGGGGTCGTAAAGGAGGTACAAGGTAGGGCAGTGGATGTGGGGGTGGCCCTAATGAATGAGGGTGAGATTTGGAAGCTTCTGGTGTTGCTGTTTGCTGATGATACAGTATTGTTGAGTGAAGATGAATGGGAGTTGCAAGGTTTGGTGAATGAATTTGGGACAGTGTATAGGAGGAGAAAGCTGAAAGTTAATGTAAACAAAAGTAAAGTTATGGTGTTTGAGAGGAATGAAGTCACAGAGTGTGCAGTGAGGTTGGATGGTGAGGATATGGAGAATGTGAGTGCATTCAAGTACTTGGGTAGTGTGATGAGTAAGGATGGAACTTTGGGGGATGAAGTACGTGAAAGGGTACAGCAGGGAAGGAAGGTTGTTGGCACACTGAAAGCAGTGATGAGAAATAGGGAGGTGAGTATGGAAGTTAAAAAGTCACTGCATGATGGTATTGTGATCCCTACCCTGACGTATGGAAGCGAGGCGTGGACCTTGCAAGAGGGGAACAAGTCAAGAGTGAGAGCAGTGGAAATGAGTTACTTGAGAGGAGCATGTGGAGTGACATGGAGGGACAGGTTGACGAATGAAGAAGAAAAGGAACGTTGTGGGGTAGATGTGGATGTGGTTGAAAAGATTAGGAGAAATACACTGATGTGGTTTGGACATGTGGAGAGGATGGAGAATGAAAGACTGACTAAGAGGGTGTATGTAGGTGAGGTGGAGGGAGGGAGAGGGAGGGGTAGACCGAGGATGAGGTGGAGGGATGGAGTTGAGAGGTATATGAGGGAGGGGGGGGTGAGTTGGGGGGAGGGGAGTCAAATGGTGGGTGACAGAGTGACTTGGAGGCGTTTTGTCTGCGGCCACCCTTTGCGGGATTAGGGCGTCGGGCTATAGATAGATAGATAGATAGATGTATCTGCCTATCAGTCTATCGCCATCATCCACAGGGGGTACCGTCACATTTCTCCCAAATTGCAGATACCTCTCTCTCCATCGCTTCTTCCGTATTTTTGAAGGTCCTCTCTATCCACCCTATTATTCTTTTGGCTAAGATGACACAAGTCTGACAGGCAATACGATGAGACAAACAGCTTCTCTCCTGACGCCTCCCACCCTCTATCTTTTAGATCTACCTTTTATACTCCATATCTCCCTCAGCCAACGAAGCTGTCGAAGATTATCCATTCATCCGTGTCTGTCTTCTGCGTACTGAATATCTAAAAAAAAAAAAAAAAATGGTCGATGTCAGTGAAACATCGTGTGTAGTTGGAATGTGAATCGGGAAAGGAGTCTTCTCGTATAAGATTTTGAGGCAAATTTCCATCAGGAAATCCTTTTATTGGAAGGGAGGGTATTGCCAGAAGTATGCTTTCTCTGATTTTGTATAACAGGGCAAACTAAGACCATAATGTTGATTATATGTGAAATCGTATAATATTGGAATCGTAGGAGGGATGAATTACAGTGCTTAATCATAATTTGGCGGTGAAAGGGCGACAGAAGGTTATATTCAACTCCATCAGGTCCCTAAGTAAAGCAGGAAAAACGGCTAAAATCATTTTATCCTCACTTGGCCTATATTTTTGTCGTCTAGCAGAATATTTCACGAAATGCAGTGGAATAATATGACTCTACCTTGGCTCTACATGCTTTCCAAATAACTTGTTTGTATGCAGTATCGTACTCTAGTCTTAATTTCTTGTTATAACCCAGTATTGAAGATGAAGGAATGTCAATTTTTGACTAAGCTTGAGTAAAGAGGGTGTAGGAGCAGTTGCTGTTGAGTAACCCAGATCGTCTGCCCGAGCAGACTCATCAACCACCGGCAAGCAACGTGCCTTGCAGGGTCGTCCCGTGTTGTGAACTAGTGCTCTCCTGTGGCAGACAGCGCAGCGCCTTGCCACAGCGAGGCGCGGGGATGAGTGTAAAGGTTTGGTTCGTGGGTGAACGCCACAATTGCTTCTCTTCACACAGTAAAGTCACCACCGTAGAGTTCCAATCACTCCATAATCTGGATATATAGTTACCACTCAGAGCTATAAATGGTTTTCTAGATACAAGAAACCATCAACATTGTCACCCAGTGCAGTGTCATCTGAAATGGAAAACGGGAGTAATAAAAAGGGACGGAAAGGGTAGGACAAAACTGTAAGACAGGGAAGGCAGACTGGCAAAAGGGAACGGTAACAGTGAAAGATGAATGCAGAATTAAAACAAATGGATGATGGTCACTACCACCTACCATCAGGAGTATATGTAATATGGGTAAAATATAAAACCACTGAATATATATCTTTATCCAGTCTCCGATGCACTATGGCATGGCTAGGTATCACAATGGCGCATAAGAAAGGAACTGCAAAGTGAAATTACATTTAAAGAATAAGACTGTGGTTCAGGATACGCATATCTGAAAGAACAATTAGCTTTCCTTTAGAGAGAGAGAGAGAGAGAGAGAGAGACAGAGAGAGAGACAGACAGAGACAGAGACAGAGACAGATTAAAGGAAGTGAGAATTCGATAGTAAGTGAGAGGGGAAGGAGAAAACTGGAGACAGAGGGAGAAAATATTGGAAATAGAGGAAGACATAATGAGATGATGAAGCAACATGAGGGAGAATGGAATCGCGCTTCAAAGAGTTGATTACTGAGGGGGTGAGTGGAAAGAGAGAGAAATCTGACACCACGAGAGGCAGCAACGGGAAGGGAATATCAAATAAAGGAAAGAAGCACATTTAAGGACGAGAAATTGATAGCCTTAATAGACATATAAGAGACAGACAGATAGATTTATAGATTGAGAGAGAGAGAGAGAGAGAGAGAGAGAGAGAGAGAGAGAGAGAGAGAGAATACTGCACACCCATAACCACACTCTTATTCCTCTAGGCCGTCTGGCTCCTTCACGGTCTGTACTTCCTCGAAATTAAACCATTAACACCCCCCCTACTCTCTCTCTCTCTCTCTCTCTCTCACTATATATATATATATATATATATATATATATATATATATATATATATATATATATAGTGAATGATGAAGTGAAAGAGAGAGAGCTTGTTCAGGTGCTTGAGGATGCAAGAGTGGATATATGTGGATTGACTGAAACTAAATAGTAAGGTGAATGGGTGAGAGAATGGGAATATGGTTTAGGTATATGTGCGGGAGTTAATGAGAATGAGAGGGCAAGAGAGGGAGTATGTCTGATGATAAGCAAGAAGTGGAAGGAGAATATAAGAGAGTATGTAACAGTGGGTGCAAGGATTGTATGGGTGAGGATGAGAGTAGGTATACAAGCGTGGGCGATTCTATGTGTGTATGCTCCGACATTTAGACCGAGTGGCAAGAGTGAAAGATGAGTTTTGGGCGAGAGTAGAAGCATGTATGGACAAATTTGAGAGGAGCGAGAGAGTGCTTTTGATTGGAGACATGAATGGCAAAGTTGGTAATGTACGAGTGGATGGAGTGGTTGGTCAGTGGGGTGTGCCAGCTGATGTAGATGGGAATGGTAGTGCTTTGGTGGACATCTGTGCTGGTAAAAGGTTGGCAATAGCCAACACCTACTTTCGACATAAGATGATCCACTGGTATACAGTAAATGGACAGTAATGAGGAGGATGGATGGTGAACTTGTTGAACGAAAGGCAATGATAGACTACGTGTGTGTGGATGAGCGAATGAGAAGACAAGTGTTGGATGCAAGAGTGTGGAGAGGCTGGGGGAATGGAGTCTCGGACCATCACTTAGTGATGGCCAAGGTAAAGTTGCAAAGAAAATGGTTGAGGAGACGAAGGGGAAGACAGGAGGAAACAACTCCTGTGAGAAGAGTGGAGAATTTGCAAGACAGTGAGAAAATGGGAGAGTATAAGAGCATAGTGGAAGAAAGATTGGGAAGGTATGAGCTAGAGCAGATGGAAGGGGTGGAAAACGTATGTAAGGTATTTATGTAAGAGATAGGAGCAGCGTGTGAAGTGGTTTGTGGAGCGAGGAAGAGATGCAAGGATGTGCAAGGGACAGCATGGTGGAATGATGAGGAGAAACGAGCTGTGGAACAAAAGAAGAAGGCATATAGTGAATGGTTAGCGAACAGAGGTAGAGGAGAAGATGAGAGAGAGAAGAGAGAGGTATATGTGAGTAGGAGAAGGGAGGTGAAGAGTCTGGTGAAGGGGTGTAAGAAGAAAGTGGATGAAGAGTTTGGGAGGAATCTGAGTGTGAAATGGAGGGAGAGTAGGAAATTGTTTTGGAAGGAGGTAAAGAAAGTAAGGCAGTGTGAAAGGGGAAATAGTAGGGGAGTGAAAGATAGGAATAATAGATTGTTGGTGGAGAAGAGAGAGAAATTGAGGAGATGGAAGGAGCACTTTGAGGATTTGTTGAATGTAGAGAGTGACAGCAGTGGGCGTATAAGTGGTTGGGGAATGGCTGGGAGAAGAGATGAGAGGAGGGAGGAAGAGATCAGTAGGACGGAAGTAGTGGAAGCTATAAAGAACATCAAGTCGGGGAAAGGCCCCAGGAATTGATGGAGAGTGTGGTGAAAATGCTGAAGTATGGGGGTGAGATTGTTGTGGAGTGGATATGGAAGTTGTGTAGATTGGCTTGGGAAAAGGGAAGGGTTCCAGTTGACTGGAAATCAGGTATAATTGTTCCTTTATATAATGGAAAAGGGGAGAGAGAAGTATGTGGTAACCATAGGGGTATTTGCCTTCTTAGTGTGACTGGTAAAATATGTGGTAGAATACTCGTTGATAGGGTTAGGCATATAACAGAGGAGCTAGTTGGAGAAGAACAAGGGGGATTTAGGAAGGGAAAAGGGCGTGTAGATCAGATATTTGTTCTAAGATGTTTAGTGGATAAGAATCTAGAGAAGGGAAAGAAAGTGTATGCTGCCC